>NC_034199.2:24539816-24672316 GCF_002021735.2 Oncorhynchus kisutch
GATAGAGCGATACTCTAGAGGCATGCTCATCCTCATGAGGAGAACGGACGAGACAAAGTACATCCCCTGAGAGAAACAAGAGAGAGACACGCAGGATGTCAGTTGTCTTTTGCACTAACTTACAGTATCTAAAGATTGAATAGACAACTGATCACAAAAAAGCATTTGAACTGAAATATATGGCCTCTGCTCTTTGTGACAAATCTTGCATATAACAAAACACATACGGACCATGATTTGAGCTAGAACCAGCACTATAACATTGGAGGACTTGCTGCTGGAGATGGCATAGAAGAACTAGAGAGAAACCAGATCAGTGTTAGGATACATCATAACATGCCTCGGTAGACTGACTACTTCCTGTCTGTAGTTGGCTTACCTTGGTGAGTGTGATGAGAAGGCCTCTAATAGAGGTGACGATGATGATGCCCACCAGGATGAAGGAGATATGCTGAGACCAGATCTTTACCTGCCGAGGAGAGGATATGTAAGGAAAACTAGAGCAACAATAGAACACACCAATACAACTTACTATTTCCATTTGGAATTATCCCATAAAAGTGAAGACTGAGTACAGAAGGACATTTTAATAAAATGACAACCATTAACATTACTTGAGGTGTGTGTGTGCATGAGCAGCAGAACTCACATCAAACTGAATGCCTAGGTAGTTAACAGTGATCTCAATCCCTCTAATCACTGGATCAGTCTTCCCAACACAGTCAAACACAATGTTAATGGTGGCCTTAGAGGGACAAAAAACAGGGTTACTACAGATATAGTTTTGGGGCCTGATGTGGATATGATAAACTGACTGTATGTGAAGTATAATGTCATTCTATTTGAAAGCAAAAACAATATGGGTAGAAGAACAAATGTTTTAACTTAGACACAATACATGTTACTAAATAGAGATCAAAAGACACTGAATATTCTCTAAACTGACAGATACCAAACTCAAACTTGATTTTCTCAGATTCCTCTGTTTCTAAGGCTGTCAAGCAAGCTAACCAGTGGCTAGTCGGGCAGAGGTGAATCTAGGTCTCAGTCAGACTATGTCTGTAACTCTTACCATAAAGATTTTCCACACACAGTAGAAGGAGAAGAAATAACCCAGGAAGTTGAAGTATTTCCCCTGGAATGTCTTGGAGTATTCAATCCGCTCCTACAGTCCAGGAAAGAAAGAGTGAAGAGAGGGACAAAGACACATTATTACAATCAACCAAACGTACATAACAATAGGCTTAACACAAAACACAAAACACAACACAACACTACATACACTACCAGTCAAAAGTTTGGACACCTACTCATTCAAGGGTTTTTCTTTATTTTTACGATGTTCTACATTATAGAATAATAGTGAAGACATCAACACTATGAAATAGCATATATGGAATCATGTAGTAGCCAAAAAACGTGTTCAACAAATCAAAATATAATCTATATTTTAGGTTCTTCAAAGTAGCCACCCTTTTCCTTGATGATAGCTTGCATACTCTTGACATTCTCTCAACCAGCTTCACCTGGAATGCTTTTCCAAAAGTCTTGAAGGAGTCCCCACATATGCTGAGCACTTCTTGGCTGTTTTTCCTTCACTCTGCGGTCAACTCATCCCAAACCATCTCAATTGGGTTGTGGTTGGGTGATTGTGGAGGCCAGGTCATGTGATGCAGCACTCCATCACTCTCCTTCTTGGTCAAATAGCCCTTCGACAGCCTGGAGATGTTATGGGTCATTGTCCTGTTGAAAAACAAATGATAGTCCCACTAAGCCCAAACCAGATGGGAAGGCATATCTCTGCAGAATGCTGTAGTAGTCATCCTGGTTAAGTGTTCCTTGAATTCTAAGTTTCACCAGCAAAGCACCCCGACACCATCACACCTCCTCCATGCTTCACGGTGGGAACCACACATGCGGAGATCATCCGTCCACCACTCTGCATCTCACAAAGACAAGTGGTTGGAACCAAAAATCTCAAATTTAGACTCACCAAAGGACAGACTTCCACTGGTCTTATGTCCATTGCCTGTGTTTCTTGGCCCAAGCAAGTCTCTTATTGGTCTCCTTTAGTAGTGGTTTCTTTGCAGCAATTCGACCATGAAGGCCTGGTTCACACAGTCTCCTCTGAACCGTTGATATTGAGATGTGTCTGTTTTGGGCTGCAATTTATGAAGCTGGTAACTTTAATGAACTTATCCTCTGCAGCAGAGGTAACTCTGGGTCTTCCTTTCCTGCGGCGGTCCTCATGAGAGCCAGTTTCATCATAGCGCTTGATGGTTTTTGCGACTGCACTTCAAGAAACTTTAAAAGTTCTTGAAATTCTCCTGATTGACTGACCTTCATGTCTTAAAGTAATGATGGACTGTCGTTTCTCTTTTCTTATTTGAGCTGTTCTTGCCATAATATGGACTTAGTATTTTACCAAATAGGGCTATCTTCTGTATGCCACCCCTATCTTGTCACAACACAACTGATTGGCTGAAGTGCATTTAAGGAAAGAAATTCCACAAATGAACTTTTAACAAGGCACACCTGTTCATTGAAATGCATTCCAGGTGACTACCCCCATGAACACTTTTTCGGTTAATACATGATTCCATATCTGTTATTTCATAGTTACTATTTTCTAAATTGTAGAATAATAGTGAAGACATCAAAACTATGAAATCAAAAAAAGTATTAGACAAGTCAAAATATATTTTAGATTCTTCAAAATAGCCATCCTTTGCCTTGATGACAGCTTTGCACACACTTGGCATTCTCTCAACCAGCTTCATGAGGTAGTCACCTGGAATGCATATATATATATGTGTGTGTGTGTGTGTGTGTGTGTGTGTGTGTGTGTGTGTGTGTGTGTGTGTGTGTGTGTGTGTGTGTGTGTGTGTGTGTGTGTGTGTGTGTGTGTGTGTGTGTGTGTAAAACCTGCATGACTTTATGTGTGACAAAGAACATAATATGGGGGGAAATTCTTCAGGTACTGCATCTTGAACTCCTCTGAATGAATAATATTTACACACATTTTTGGGGCACTCAATTCTTTTTAGAATATGGTAACACAGAAAACAGAGTATGCTTTGAACTGAAATACTGTTTACTTAAGTACTTAAGAGGAACTCAATGATTTGGGACTCAGTTTTGGTGGCAACAACCCCAAGACTAGATGTGCAACTTGTTTCTGCTTTTCCAAGACTATCCAGTCCGTAGCACTTATGGCAAATGGAGATCAATATCTTCTGGCAAAACCGTCAGATTCCATCAACAATGTTAAGAAATATTGTACAGCACACCTGTGGGTTGAATTTCTAGTTGCGTGGACCTGACCGGAGGACAATGAGCCCCGCACACAACACAGACCTCAATGCAACAAACTAGTGTGAACCGGATCAAAGCAGAGAGGTGGCCATTTGGGGTACTGGCAGGGTGAAACGTGTTCACCCTTCCCCAAGTTAAGTAGCCTGCACCTCTCTCATTTCATCCGCAGGCATTGACAATCCTCAAATTCTATTTAGCCATTGGATTGAAAGACAAGTTATTGTGAATTACAGCTATTTTTCCGGCTGAACAATACCTGTGTCTCCCCCACTGGCTTTTGCTCCAAATACTTTGAATACCTTCACTATTGTGCATAGGCATTGTCCTCTAGAAGATCTCCAATAACACTACCCTTGCATCACCTTATCAAACTTAGTTGATTTTACCATTGAGTTGTGTGAATTTATTATGCATTATTGTTTGTTTTTGCTTTGGTATTAGTATTTTGATGTATCAGTCTGATGTATCAGTCACTTTCTGTTTCATGCTGGTTCTCACAACTGGTCTTATAGTAAGCCATCTAGCTACAGAAATAAAGGCACGGCCAGTAGACTAGCTAAATATCCATTTCCAAATGTTTTTGTCACTGGCCTACACACCCCATAATGTCAAAGTGGAATTCTATTTATTGAAATGTTCACAAATTAATAAAAAATGAAAAGCTGAAATGTCTTGAATCAATAAGCATTCAACCTTATTTATTTTTGTGCAAGCCTAAATAAGTTCAGGAGTAAAATGTAGCTTAACAAGTCACATACGTTGCATGGACAGGGAGGTTTTCCAATGCCTCGCAAAGGGCACCTATTGGTAGATGGGTAAAAAAAAAAAAAAAACAGGCACTGAATATCCCTTTTGTCCTGAATACAAAGTGTTATGTTTGGGGCAAATACTGAGTAGCACCCCCCATATTTTCAAGCATAGTGGTGGCTGCATCATGATGTAGGTATACTTGTAATAGTTAAAGGACTGGGGAGTTTTTCAGGACAAAAAAGAAACAGCTAAGCACAGGCTAACCCCTAGACCAAAACTAGTCTCTGTCTGAAACTGGGAGATTAATTCAACTTTCAGCAGGACAGTAACCAAAAACACAAGGCCACATCTACACTGGAGTTACTTACCCTGAAGACAGTGAATGTTCCTGAGTGGCCAAGTTACAGTTTTGACTTAAATCTACTTGAAAATCTATGGAAAGACCTGAAAATGGTTGTCTAGCAGTGATCAATAACCAATTTGTCAGAGTTTGTAGAATTTTGCACAATCCAGGTGTGGAAAGCTCTTAGAGACTTACACAGAAAGAGTCACAGCTGTAATCGCTGCCAAAGGTGCTTCAACAAAGTATTGACTCAGGGGTGTGAATACTTATGTAAATTAGTATAATTTACTTGTCGATTTGCAAAAATGTCTAAAAACATATTTTCACAACTTTGTCAATATGGGGTATTATGTGTAGAAGGGTGAGAGAAAAATATATTTAATCCATTTTAAATTCAGGCTGTAATGCAAAACAAAATGGGGAATAAGTCAAGGGGTATGAATACTTTCTGAAGGCACTGTAGCAATAACGTTACTTGTGTAGCTAGTAACTAATATAACATACCTCATAGTCTTTGAACAGCTGCCGCATGAAGAACAGCCACCCAAAGCCAAAGAACAGCAGCTGGGAAGAGAGTTCGAAGATTTCCACGTTAGTTAACTTGCACCAGACAGTGTATGTGCAAACATCCTAACGTTAGCTGGCTAAGCAATAAGATCCCAAAATGGTGTGATGCGTTATCTAGCTAACGTTAGTTCTTACCTGTGAGGTGAACATGATCACTGAATCCATAAGAAACAACATTTTGATCAGGAAACCACGGCCTAAAATCTGTAGAATACTTTCAGTTCAAAGTTTCTAAATTCATGTCTGACTGCAATACAAATGGCAATGAACACGTAACAACGTGGTTATTTTGTTATTATTTGCATTGTGGAAACGCGTCGTTCACCTGTCACCTTGCTGAATTGAGGACTACGTCATCAGAATAAATTGGAAAAGTCCATTCCGTCGCAATAACGTGACGTCCAAAATGCGTTTGGACAGAGAGGAAGAGGCCAGGCGAGAGGTTTCACTCTTGCTAAAATCTGTCCAAAATAAGGCAAATTTGTTTCTATGGGTTTATTTTAGGACAACAACTCCCATTGCTAGGGCGGAGACATGAGCATTTCATAATTATAAACAGATCTCTGCTTGAATGGTTTATTAAGTTTAAAGGGATAGTTGACCCAAATGACATCTCGGGCGTGTCCGAACGAATCACTTTTATTAAGTTGCTGACCATCGTTGGTCAAGGCTTTCAAAGTGTGTTGTAATATGGTTATAAAAATGATCAGACTTGGAACTAAATATTGACTACATGAACTTATTAAAAATTATGTGATCAAAGGTCATGAGGTTTTTGATTAAGGCGCCAACTGCACCATGCAGCCATCACCTGCATTGTGGGTGGCACTATTGGTCAACCACACGAGGGTGTTTTTGTTTGACCTACACAAACGTGGCTAAAGATGTGACTGAATCAGGAACCAACTTATATTTTATTCTAAAGCAACAGGGGTTACAAATGAAAGTCATATTTGAGACATCACTCTCATTAATTCATTATACACCTTGTGTTTTCATTGTGTTACACTGTATGGTGTATATATACTGTAGGGGCAGCAGGTAGCCTAGTGGTTAGAGCGTTGGGACAGTAACCGAAAGGTTGCTAGATCGAGGTAAAAATCTGTCGTTCTGCCCCTGAACAAGGCAGATAACCCACTGTTCCGAAACCATCATTTTAAATAAGAATTGGTTCTTAACTGACTTTCCTAGTTAAATAAAAAGTTTATTTGGACATTTATCCAGAAAAACTTATATCAACAATATCAGCTTTGTTGATACTGACAAGTTGAGCTGAGCCTTGCTGTTGGAAAACCACTAGTGTCCGACTTTCAGCTATCGCAGATGCACCTCCCCCGACTTTACTCAACTTTCGTCTACAGTAGGCTTCATTAGGCTTACTGCTCAAACCCACCCATTGATTTCCTTACCATTTAAGCAGTCTATGGATACAGTCTGGTCTCATAGTCAGACTAGACATTAACATGCTAAATGTAAATCCAGGACACTCAAATTAGTACGACATGCTACATTTGGTATGGTTACAGAAGGTTACTTAAGGCAAAAACAAAGGTAGGGAGGTTGGTTGTGTAGCTCGAACATCTCATCACAGACAACTTTAGCATTAGCAACTACTTACTACATTTTAGCTACTGTGCACTGCTTAGCATGTTAGCTAACCCCAACCCTTTAACTTAAGTCCTAACCTTAACCCTAGCCTAGCTAATGTTAGCCACCTAGCTAACATTAGCCACAACAAATTGTAATTCATTACATAGAAGTTTTGCAAATCCGTATGAATTGCAAATCATACCATATTGTACATATTGCAATTCGCAGCATACCATACAAATTGTAATTCGTAGCATATCATATGAAATGGATGATGGACATCCACAAATTAATACCTACCATACGAAACATAACATATCAGACAAATGAGTGTCCCGGATTTATCCTGACTATGTTACGTCTATCCCTGAGTCCAGGTTGATGGACAAGGTTTGACAGCAATTCATGCTTTGGTTTAGTTTCACTGGCACTGTTCCCACATGCTAACATTTTAGCATTTGTGGCACAAATCCCATTCAAGTCACAGGACCGATATGAGCATTTTTCACACATCATGTTCATAGCATCTATTAGTGACTCTGTTCAGCTTCACAATCAATTGTAGATACTTTCGGATGATTTGGACATGACCATGACATGGGTAGCCATACAATTGCATAGACCTACATTCCAAACTTTTTATAAATTCCCCCCGGGAAGTTTGGTGGGAGGATCTACCTAAAGCTCTACCCTCCACTAAAAGACCTTAAAATCTTCCAAACCAGGATTGAGTTCAGTTCAATTGAACGTTTGCTATGTTGTGGAATGTTTTGTTTCCCAAAACGTTCTTGAACAGACTTTGAGGTACGTGTTCTCAATTTGATGGGTGTTATGGGGTGTCGCTTGAAGCAATGAGTGATGTATTTAACCCAACCCCTGCCCATTTTTCAACTGGTTGTTTAGTACAGTACCATTTCTGTTTAATTTAATGTTCTATTATGTTTTTTCGTACTGCACATAGCCCAGGTTTGCCACTATACTTTTGTGATGGGAAACAGACAAGTGTTCAATGGCTACAAACAATTATTATTTCAATGATTTAGAGCAGGGGGGTCAAACATTCCATGGAGGACCTAGAAAACCAGGTGAGGGGAGTTCCTTACTAATCTGTGACCTTAATTCATCAATCAAGTACAGGGGAGGAGCAAAAACCCGCAGGCACTCGGCCCTCCATGGAATGACTTTGACACCAGGGGTGTATTCATTATGCTGATTCTGTTGCAAAACTTTTCTTCACGAATTTGTCTAATAGAAACTCTTGCAACTCTTTGGACTAATAATTACACCTGTAATTTAGTGTAAAGATTAGCCTACATGATTTGCAATAGTTTATAAAAAATATGGTTAGGCCTAATGATAATGACTAACAATAAGATTGATAGACTATATGCATAATGATATGCACAAGGAGGGCGGTAGATGCTAGGTTGGGCCTCTTCTGACTGGGCTTCAAACAAATGCTTCCAAAACCTAGCTGTCAAATAGGGAAGTGGTTCCAATCGTTTTTCCACTGTTCGTTTTTCCCAAATGGGATTTTAGAAAGACTTAAAATAAGGGCTATGTTTTGTGTAGGCTTACCCTGCGGTATGGTTTTGATAACTGTGTAAATCTCTCTAGGACAAGGTGACTATTAATATATTTGCCTGTATTTACCCCACAACAATGAAATGCTAATTAGCTGCTAATGTGGCTATCATAAAGAACTACAAATGCCATGGTGATCTGGACGAGACTGCCGAATCGAGGCAAAGGTAAGAATCTCTGGATTTACTATCAACTGTTAGCTAAATGTAGTAATGAATACATTTGCTAAATTTCTTTAAATGGTTTATTCTGTGAACTGTCTTGTGCAAGTTTTTAATTGGCACAATACCTGTTAGCAAAGGTGACAGCTAGAGATGATATGCAGGAGCTTGCAGGGATTTGTAGTTTTGCATGATCTCTACTTTGATACCTCTAATTAACATTTTCGTATGAGAGAGTAAACAGAGCCCAATATATTGATACAAGTCACCTTGTCTGAGAGATTTACATGGTTATCAAAACATCATGCCAGGGTAAGCCTACACGAAACACTGCCCTTATTTTAAGTGTTTTGAAAAATCCACTATGGGAAAAATGATTGGAACCGTTGTCCTGTTTGACTGCTAGGTTTTATGGGTATTATGACACCTCCACTGTGGGGCTCTATGATCATGGAATAAAGCCCATAAATGTATGGATTATGTGAGCAGTGCTAACAATATACAGGTAATTATTACAAACATGTTCTGACATAAATTAATATTATTTGTGTATGTCGGTGCTTCGGTGATGTATGACAGGCGTCATACGTTTTTCACTTTAATATGTCAGAGAGAGAAATGCAATCTAGCAGACACATATGGCAGGAACTTGCAAAACATGAAACCACTGGGGGCTGTATGTCAGTCAGAATGGACTTGGATGTAATAAATGATGCTTATCTGTAGGGATCACGATTGTGTCCAGGTCATAGAGCCTACTCAATAGATCAACACACCTCCAACCACAACCTAACCATCTCCTCTGACCCATGCTGGCAATGGCCTTCAGCCCTATACTGTGTAGGGTTCTAACTTCAGTAACCACATCCTTGTACACAGGAAGTAGAGGCACGAGTATGCAATTTATGCTCTAGAGGCTCTGCAATTGGAGACTGTGTTGCTCTCTGTAGCCATGGCATTAGAGAAACCATTTTGTGGTTCAGCGATGTCATTTTAAAAAACCCATGGTAGCACTGAGGTGTGAGAGAAGAGCAAGAGAGATACAACGGAAAGAGGGATACCTAGTCAGTTAGTGCATCGTCAAACAGTCCTACCTGACACAGATTTCATAGGATCAGCTTCTGGGACAAATGAAGCCCCATCATATCATCGTCTTCCTCACTCTCCAGCTTCTCTCCATAGGTAAGAAACATTTATTGATTGTCTTACGATGACCTATTTACTTTAAATTTCCACTAACATAAACATCTCCTCCTTCCTCCAAACAGAGGTCCCAGAGGTGTTGGCTGTGGCTGAGACAAGGACAGCCTTTGAGGGTCAGTCCATCATTTTGACATTACCTAGTAAGCAGATTGAACCTCAAAGTCAGGTTGAATGGAGATATAGCCAACCTGGAAAAAATAAGCTGCTGTCTATAGTACAATTTTTCAAAGATGGTGACCACAAGACAACCATCTTTAACAACCGGATGCAGATCCAGAATAATGGATCTCTGAGTATCCAGGGTCTCCGTCAGGGAGATTCAGGGGATTACACCTGCAGTGTGGTCTCCACAGGCAGAACCATCCAGACATATATTGTTACATTGAATGTGCGGGTGGACAGGGAATCACACCCAACTGTCAGTGTCATCTCAGGTAAGAGCAGTTTATTTGTATTTTCTGAGGCTATTTTTAGCTTCGAGTTATTTGTAGGAACAGACAGAAGCTCAGAATCTGAGTCCTAATTTCCTTCAGACCCCAATCTTCAGTGTGTTCTGGATGCTGTCTACCCCTTGAGCACTTTATAAATTATTTAAGTTCAAAGGCTTTATTGCCAATTTAGGGTAAAACATTTAATTTCATTGTGTTTGAGATTATACAAAAAATACTGGGTGGTTTGGTTGACCCAACTGCTGTGTTGCAGGCATTGGGTCACTTAGTTAGGTAGTTTGCATTAAAGATGTGACCCAGTGTGTCAGATCAGAAGACTGGAGGCATAGTTTAGTAGGGGTGTGGCTTTTTATTCACCCATGAGAGTAAATGTCATTCATTCATGTTCATCTATTCTGTTCTATAGTTATCTAACATTAGCATTTTTGTAGCTTCAATGAGCCTTACAGAAGTGTATGAATTCCCCTAAAAGCCTATGTAAATCTCACTGTTGGGATACAATAAGGTAGTATGTTTATTACATATTCTAATAAGGTAATCTTACTATTCTAGACGAATGTGGAAAATGCACACAAAATAAGGGGAAATTTGTATGTAAACTTTACATGATGAACAGTATGATCTACAATATGATCTACCTAAAAGCCAAACTCCTAACTAGCCACACATCCTGAAAATAACCTAAGGATTACTCTAAAAAGAGCCAGCTGCTAAACCAACCCACTATGAGAGTTAAAAAATACCCAATTGATTGTTAAATTAACCCATGTTTGGGTAATCCCAACAACCCAACTGTCTGGGTCTAAATTTACCAGTGTGTGTTCTGTCCAATATTTACCCAGCGCTGGGTTACCAAATAATCCAAATTTAGTTGTTTTTAACCCAGCATGTTTTAGTGGCCTGGATATTTATTCTTAGATTTTCAGATTCACAGAACATGACTGCAACCAACACTTCATCTAGCACCCCAGATGTGCCAGTTGGTGGGGATACAGGGGTAGCACTGTGGATTGTCATCACAGCGGGTGGATGCTCAGCGGTGTTTCTTACTAGTGTGCTGGCTGTGGTTGCATTTCAGTGGAGAAAGAGGCAAAGATACAGCACAGGTAAACTATTTTGACAATCTTTTTGGGGAGAAAATTGAATCTCAATTTACAATGTTATTTTAAGTCATGTATGTTGCATAATGATTACGTCCTAGAGCTTCACACGACCTTGTAACCTGACCAAAAAAAAACTCTGGACCCTAGAATTGAAAGTATTTAATGTAATGTAACTGATTTGGAGTGAGAGTAACTGATCTGATGTGAGATGATCCCTTCCACAGATGAACCGGTCTACAGTAACACCGCCTACATCAGACACCGGCACAGTCATGCCAGGGACGCCTGCCAATCATGTTAACACTCCGGGAGTTACCAGAGCAATGACAGGTTCTAGCACAGGAAGGGGGATGATAGGAGAAATGTCTTGAGTGATAAGGATGAGAGGGAAAGGAGAGAAAAAGATGTAGAGAAAATAAGAGAGGGATGCAATTCCAGCTTGATGGTAGAGAGCAAGACCAGGTGATAGGGTGAGATCGGAGATGCATGAGAGGAACTTAATTAAATGTCGAGTTTCAATAAACAATTGAACTGAACTGCAACGTCTTCTTAGTGTCTCATCAATATGCCTCAGTGTGTAGAATGCAGCTAGGTGAAGTGAACATCTGCGCTCGCATACTCCCTTAAAATAACTTGGCTTGAAAAACTAGAAAGAAAAGAGTTAATATTACTGTTTGTCCGTCTTGAGACGCTGTAGCCAAATCAGCAAGTACAATTCCTCAAAATAGTCTGAATGAATCTAAGATAACTCAATAAATCTGTAATTAATTGTGATGTTTGCAGAGGTCTTAGTCACACCCTTTTACATCTAAGATGTTTTGTGTAGTATATTTCAAGTGAAATAAATTAGCATGAAAATGGTCATCTCTTATTGAATGACAACAAACACTTCATTGAAGGATCCCTACTGTTGACCAATCCCCAATGAAGGGGCGTAGACTTCAGCCACCTAACTCTGAACGCTGGCGAACACCAAAACAAACAAAGGCACTTTTTTCATAACATGACCATCAACCCGGAAGCACTCGCTTCTGTCACGATGAAGTGCTTTGAGAGGCTAGTTAATAGTACCATATCACCTCCACCTTACCTGACAACCTAGATGCACTACAATACCGCCCCAACAGATCCACGGACAACGCAATTCTGATTGCACTGCACACTGCTCTATCCCACCTGGACAAGAGCATATGTAAGAATGCTGTTCATCGGCTACAGCTCAGCCTTCAAAATCATAGAGCCCTCCTAGCTCATGACTAAGCTCAGGGCCCCAGGTTTGAACCCCTCCCTGTGCAACTGGGTCCTGGACTTCCTTACGGGCTCACCCCAACTGGTGATGGTCGGCAATAACCCTTCCACCACGCTGATCCTCAACATGGGTGCCCAACAGGGGTGTGTGCTAAATCCCCTCCTGTACTCCTTGTTCACTCATGATGGCGTGGCCACGCACGCCCCCATCTACATTGACGGGCCGCAGTGGAGAGGGTCAAAAGCTTCAAGTTCCTCGGTGTGCACATCACTGACTCCCTGAAATGGTCCCTTCACACAGACAGTGTGGCGAAGGAGGTTGAAGAAATTTGTCTTGGCCCCTGAGAACCTCAAATTCTACAGATGCACCATTGAGAGCATGCTGTCAGGCTATATTATGGCCTGGTACAGCAATTGTATCATCCGCAACCTCCGGGCTCTCCAGAGTGTGGTGCTGTCAGCCCAACACATCCTCGGGGGCACACTGCCTGCCCTCCAGGACATCTACAGCACCCAGTGTCACAGAAAGGCCCAGAGATCAAGACGTCAGCCACCCAAGCTATGGCCTGTTCACCATTAACCGGCCTTTGCCCAGTACCCTGCCTTGAACCTTATTTCACTGTAATTAGTTGGCTACCACCCGATACTCTACCCTGCACTTTAGAGACTGCTTTGCCCTATGTAAACTCGTCAAAAAAAGAAACGTCCTCTCACTGTCAACTGCGTTTATTTTCAGCAAACTTAACATATGTAAATATTTGTATGAACATAAGATTCAACAACTGAGACACAAACTGAACAAGTGCCACAGACATGTGACTAACAGAAATTGAATAATGTGTCCCTGAACAAAAGGTGGGTCAAAATCAAAAGTAACAGTAAGTATCTGGTGTGGCCACCAGTTGCATTAAGTACTGCAGTGCATCTCCTCCTCATGGACAGATTTGCCAGTTCTTGCTGTGAGATGTTACCCCACTCTTCCAACAAGGCACCTGCAAGTTCCTGGACATTTCTGGGGGGAATGGCCCTAGCCCTCCCCCTCCAATCCAACAGGTCCTAGACATGCTCAATGGGATTGAGATCCGGGCTCTTCGCTGGCCATGGCAGAACACTATAAATGACCCTATAAATGTGGAGGAGTGGTCCGATAGCCCCTCCCCTACTATTAATATAACATAAGCATAATCAATTATTATAATACATCAAACATTTGGTGCAGCCCCTATCATGACCCCATCATTCCCCCATTTCTCCCTACACCTTCCATCATATTATTCAAATCAAACAGATTTGGCAATCCTCCAGATCCATTTGATCCCAGGGATGGCCTGCTAAAGGTAGAAACAACTCATGAGGTTTCTGGAATGCTGGTGGGGGTGGGGTGTGTCTGTCTATACTCCCATTTCCTCCTGAGTCCTGGGAAGAACCACACGAGTTGAATAAACAATGGGATTAAGAGAAACCATAACAGCACCAGCACGAGTTGAATGCACCAACACCATTACTCCAGCATGTTCAAGAGCAGTTACAGTCATGTTCTTACAAACATAAACTGTTGCCAAAATCATGAAAACCTCCTACAAGTATAGGAGTAAGCAATGAAAAAAGTCAACATAACTTCCCCCATTACATTTCCAAATGTAGCATTAAACCAGTCACCAATTTTGTCAAAAACAGATTTTTCAGATTTTGAACATCTAATGAGAGTTCGCTAAACCCTCGGATCATTCAATTCATATGAGCCTGTAGAGAGTAGGTAAAATTGTTTACCCACTTTTCCTGGACAGCCACACCACAGGAGGGTATGACGAGCATACCAGAAATCTCACTCGGGTGTAGGACATGACCATAGGATTCCTGATTGTCTGGGATGAGTCATTTGGCATGCTTCAGTTCCCCAGAGTTGGTTTTACCTGTCTCATTGGAAAGAATTCTTAACATGTACATTTCTGTTCTACCCAAATAATAACATCCCCCTCATCCCGGAGGTAAAGTGAGATACCCCTTATCGCTGCATACCCACATCCATCCAAAAGGTGCTCTCATGCCTTCCTCTATCCTGGAAAGGTTTACACCTGTCACTGTAAGTCACATTAAAATCCCCTTTAGTATAGTTTATCCTATCACTATACTCTTCTCTCAGTTGACCCATATATACACGATCTACCTACTTCCCTTTACCGCATTAGGTACATTTGCTCCCTTCTTCTGACATCCCCAAATGTTCAATAGTCTTTTTAGCCAAGTACTTTATTATATAGAAAGCAACAGCAAAACACAGTAGTCCTACCAGAAGTGGATTGATAACCATACTTAGGTACCCTTTTCCCCCACCTGTTTTGTGGGAAGTTAACTTTGTCTTTGTTCAGGGCACATAGACCAAAGCTTCACGGTTTGTTTTTTGTTCTTCGTTTTGTCTGCGGCTTTTTTTAATAAAGAGAAAATGTACGCTTACCATGCTGCACTTTGGTCCAGTCCTTCAGC
This sequence comes from Oncorhynchus kisutch, assembly GCF_002021735.2. Lineage (NCBI taxonomy): Eukaryota > Metazoa > Chordata > Actinopteri > Salmoniformes > Salmonidae > Oncorhynchus > Oncorhynchus kisutch. Next base: position 24,554,614 of record NC_034199.2, read on the forward strand.
CAGCCGTGACAGTTGTCAGCTTTTCCCAGAGTACAACTTAATTTAGCCAGGTCATCAATAATAGTGTTGTCAGAGGAGTCAGTAAGCAACATGACACAGTAATCCTCATCGTCTATTCCAAGGGCCCTGCAACCAATATATACTTGAGTGCCATTTTGTCTCTGGTCACTACTGCCTTCTATTTCTGCACATTTCGTGACAACTGGGTAAAACCCTGTACAGTCATATTAGTAAGGGCCTGTATGGAGTATGTCAAATTGTTAATCCCCTTACCCTTTACTACAACTCCTGCACCTGGAAAGATTACTAGGGCTGCCATCTCTGTCTGAGACAGCACGTGTCCATAAGCCTAATTAATTTGAGCCACTGCTCTTTTAGCTCTGCCATTCGATCTGAAACTAATCTGCAAAGAACTGTTCAGCAGCTCAGAAGCAGGTACTGATGCTGCTGTCAGTTCAGTTTTCTCCAGATAACATCCTTTCCATCCCATGGGGAGGGAAATGTAGCCATTACACCCACAGATCCAGAGATGATCCGGAGGTGTCCCCATACATTTGCCTATGTTTGACATATTTACCCTAGATATAAATTGTTTCCCAACAAGTACATCAAAATTATTGGTATCTGTTTTTAGGCCTGTGTAAGACAGGCAATTAGTGGTTTTTCCTACATCCACATTCCCTGAGATGCAGATACATAACTCTTCAGGTTCTGTGGCTGAACCCTCTGTTGGTTCTTATGGCCTTTGGTCTCAGCCCTCTGGTTGTGGTCTTCCCCTTTTTCTCCTCCGGCCCTTCTCATCAGTGGATCTCAGCCTCTTTCCACCTCTGTGTCCTCCAAGCAGGATGGTTGCCAACCTGGGAGAAGCCTGGAATGGGAGAGGTGGTGCCATCCGGACCTCTTGGATTGGTTCTGCTGCTTTCCTAGTGTGAGAGTGGAGAACACTTACAACAGAAGCTAGTTCCTTCATTTACTCAAAATGGTCACACTATGTCTTAGTTATGTCTATCTGTCGGTCAGCCATAGGTCTCACCCCTGGGGTGTTCATTGGTCGTCTTATTAACATTTCATAAGGTGTACACCCAATACCTTTGTTAAGGCTGCTGCAGATTTTCATAAGGACAAGAGGTAATCCCTCTACCCATGTCATTCCTGTGGAATGGCTTAGTTTGGCAAGGGAGCCTTTCGGGGTCTGATTAGCCCTCTCAGTAACTCCCGTTATGCCGCAGTTGATAGCTTGACACAAACTTCTGGTCAACACCCATCATTTTGGCCACTTGGGTAACCACATCTCCTATGACATGGGTCCCATTGTCTGCAGACAAACCTCAGGCACTCCGAACCTGAGTATAATTTCCCTAACTAGCAATTGTGCAACTGTTCGGCAATAACAGTTGGTAGTGAGATGGTTCCACCCACCTGGTAAACCTGTCAATTATCACCAGGCAGTATCTCTTTCTTTCTTTTCGCTCTACGATGTCTATGAAATCCATAGCAATCCATGAGCCAATCGGCAAATATTAAAGATCATGGTTGATGGTAAACAGGGCATGCCAGACAAAAGATGTAGCCATAAGCCAGACCTAGGACAGAGAGCACACCCTCTCTCCCTCCACACTTTGAGTGATTGAGAATATCAGCCTGCTGCTGTTTCTCAAGATCAGTAGTTTCAGATGACACACACGACTATAAATAGAATGCATGTGTGTGACAACAGGAAGCAGCCAATCTGGCTGTCTCATCAGCTATGATGTTACCAATTCCAGCATAATCACACCAACACGTGTGTGCCTTAACCTTAACAATATCCAATGTGTTAGATTTTCAAATAGCTTCAATCAACTGTTCAACATAAGGTCTCTTTTTAATAGGTGTGCCTGTGGTATTGGTAAACCCTCTTGCTTTCCAAATCCCACTAGCATATGATAAATCTAGGTAGAAAGTAAGGGCCTTCCCTTCCCCCAATTCACAAGCTGTGGTCGGAGCTAATAAATCTGCCTATTGCGCTGAAAAATGGTCTGGTAGGGGCCGTATAACCTCAAAATCACCCTCCACATCTACAACATCTAATCCTACATGTTTCTTCCCTGTGCTTTGATCTATATAAGCAGAACCATCAACGAACAGCACCATGTCAGTCAAGCAAAGGTTCATCATACAAGTCTTTGTCCAGAACACATTCCTAGGCTGTCCCGATGTCCCTGTTATTATTACTGATGATTTGCTCAGAGAAGTCCAAACAACTTGTCCAGGTTTGCCTAAACAGGAACAGTGAGCTCTAATGTCTGTTAGAAATGGTAGGTCATATCCATTAACATTAAGAGTAACTATTGGCTCTTCTCTTCCATCATTGAATCCATACTGGGGACACTGGAGCAGGGAAGTCGGGCGCCTTCATTGTTGATTCTGAGGGAAATATGAACTGTTGGTGTTCTGATTTCCCATTGGCCATGGTTGTCCTCTATCATTAACTTGTCCTCCTTGTCCATAGGTAGCCCCTGTGGGCGTTTCCAGCTCCGGGTGAGTGGAACTACGGCTGAGTTTCCTCTTCCTCTGCCAGACCCAAAGTCTCCTCTGCCCCTGTTGTAACCTCTTCCATTTCCCCCACACTGCAAACTCACATGCCCCAACTGCCCACAGGTCCAGCATTGAGTGTTGTTCCATTCACAAAGGGCTCTGGGGGGCCCACCTCCTCTCCCAGTCCATGTTTGTGGGTCACCATATTGTGAGGTGGTGAAAAGCACATACCCTGCAGGCACCAGGTTCACAGGTGTGACTGATGTGAATGTGGGGGAGCTGCAGGCTGGGATTGTGGTGAGCCTGTAGAAACAACTTTAGCAGCCATCATATTGGGAGTAAAATCACCACTTCCTTTCTCGATCTGTGCAAGCTGGGCCTTCTCCAGTGCAGTGTCTAGTTGTCCTCATGTCACACTCTTCAATCTCCCTCTGGTATTGTCTTTACCATATCCGTGGCTTGTCTGACCTCCTCTTTTAGCTTTTTACTTTCATCCACATCATCTGTGTCCATTGTCTCTTAAATCTTATCAGCAATTAGCACTTGCAGATCTTCTATCAACTTCCTCTTCTCTTTTCATAGTGTATACAACTTATCATTTTCCAGTCTTCTTTCTTCTCTTTCTTTCTTCCCTTTCTCTCTGGTCTCTGAATAGGTCACCCATGGATGGTGACACAATGTACTTTTCTTTTACTTCTTCAGTAGTTAGTTTGTTTTCTACAGGCTTCTATATGTCTAGGGTCTTCCACTCCTTTGTGTGGATTGAACTGTGCCTCCTTTTTCTTCCAGCATCATCATTCCCATCACAGTTTCTCATACAAGGGCACTTCTCTTCATCTCCTTATCCATTCTTCCTGTCTGAATTATCTCCTTGACTAAATCCAACCTAGTCTTGTTGAACGAACCAGCCATTGGATATCTATGTTCTCTCCTGCCATCTCTGTCCAGACATGCCATTTCTTAAAAGTGAATGTAAATTCCACAGCAGGAAACTTATTTTGCATATATTCAATAGGCGTGACAGGCTTCATTGTGCCTATCTCCTCATTATGGTTTGACTGTGCCATGGTGCTCCGGCTTTTTATTTAGTCTGCGTGTAATGTATTTAGCAATTTCTATAGGGTAATCCTAAACTGGGTGTAATATGTATGAATATGCCTACATAAATTCTTCTCTATCTCCTTTCAGTGTGGTTTAAACAACAGTGGGTGACACTGAAATCCTAATTCTACTCTCACTTACTCCAGGCTATAGTAAATGGTTCTACGAAACTCAAATATATTTCACACACGAGCCTCACATAGACAACTACATGCTAGACTTCAATTCCTAATATTATCTTAAGGGTGTAGAGTAACAGTAATATATTATTCACCAGTGTCCCCTGGTGATAGCGTCACAAAGTCATTTTCTATTGAAATCTCTACAGAACTCATCTTCCTTGTAATAAGTTTACTGGTATACTAAGGGTTGTACATTTCCTAAACTATCCTATGGTAGGAAAGTGTCACTAACAAATATGTTAAACATTTTATTCAAATAACTTCTGTCCTACTCCTAAATTTTTATTCCACCATTGGGCCAATACCTAATAATAAAACAACTTTACAGGCCTTTGCAGACATGGTGAGCATCTGTTTGGTTTATTTGACAGTCAGCCGTGTAATGATAATGGTGTAGGTGTCCTATGTTAGCCTTTCCTACCTATTATCTAACCTGTAATAATATCAATAGTGGCTGTTGTATCAGTTTTATCTCTATTTCCTCCACTGTCTTCTCATATGCCCATAAAACACAACCTCCTCCAGTGTGTTGTTGCCAACCTGTACCTGTCCCGCAGGTGTGATGTTTGGTAAATCTGACCACAACTCCTGTCTCCTGATTCCTGCTTACAAGCTAAAATTAAAGCAGGAAGCACCAGTGACACGGTCAATAAAAAAGTGGTCAGATGAGGCAGATGCTAAATTACAGGACTGTTTTGCTATCACAGACTGGAACATGTTCCGGGATTCTTCTGATGGCATTGAGGAGTACACCACATCAGTCACTGGCTTTATCAATAAGTGCATTGAGGACGTCGTCCCCACAGTGACTGCCGCTTTCAAGGTGCAGGACTCTAACCCAGAAGCTTACAAGAAATCCTGCTGTGCCATCAAACAGGCAAAGCATCAATACAGGGCTAAGATTGAATCATACTACACCGGCTCTGATGCTCGTCTTATGTGGCAGGGCTTGCAAACTATTGCAGACTACAAAGGGAAGCACAGCCGCGAGCTGCCCAGTGACACAAGCCTACCAGACAAGCTAAATCACTTCTATGCTCGCTTCGAGGCAAGCAACACTGGGGCATACATGAGAACATCAGCTGTTCCGGACGACAGTGTAATCACGCTCTCTCACGCCGATGTGAGGAAGACATTTAACTTCTTATGGTCGTGTCCCACCTCGACAACTTCCGGTGAAATTGCAGAGCGTCAAATTCAAATTAAATTACAATAAATATTTAACTTTCATGAAATCACAAGTGCAATACATCAAAATAAAGCTTAACTTGTTGTTAATCCAACCACCGTGTCAGATTTCAAAAAGGCTTTGCGGCGATAGAAAACCATGCAATTATCTGAGGACAGCGCTCAGCACACAAAACATTACAAACAGTTAGCAGCCAAGTAGATTAGTCACAAAAGTCAGAAATAGCAATAAAATTAATAACTTACCTTTGATGATCTTCGTATGGTTGCACTCAGAAGACTCCCAGTTACACAATAAATGTTTTTTTGTTTGATAAAGTCCCTCTTTATATCCAAAAACGCGTGTTTGGCGCGTTTTGTTCAGTAATCCAATGGCTCAAATGCAGTCACGAGGCAGACGAAAATTCCAAATAGTATCCGTAAAGTTCGTAGAAACATGTCAAACGATGTTTATAATCAATCCTCCGATTTTTAGCCTAAATAACCGGACAATAGCGTCTTCAATATAAAACAAGATTGCAAAGATTGCGCACCAAACTAAATAATAGCACTTCCTGGATGGATTTCCCTCAGGTTTTCGCCTACCATTTCAGTTTTGTTATACTCACATACAATATTTTAACAGTTTTGGAAACTTTAGTGTTTTCTATCCAAATCTACCAATTATATGCATATCCTAGCTTCTGGGCCTGAGTAGCAGGCAGTTTACCTTGGGCATGCTTTTCATCCAAAATTCCAAATGCTGCACTCATCCCAAAAAAGTTTAAGAGGTCAACATACACAAGGCTGCGGGGCCAGACGGATTACCAGGACGTGTGCTCCGGGCATGTGCTGACCAACTGGCAGGTGTCTTCACTGACATATTCAACATGTCCCTGATTGAGACTGTAATACCAACATGTTTCAAGCAGACCACCATAGTCCCTGTGCCCAAGAACACAAAGGCAACCTGCCTAAATGACTACAGACCCGTAGCACTCACGTCCGTAGCCATTTAGTGCTTTGAAAGGTTGGTAAGGACTCACATCAACACCATTTTCCCAGAAACCCTAGACCCACTCCAATTTTCTTACCGCCCAAACTGTACCACAGACGATGCTATCTCTATTGCACTCCACACTGCCCTTTCCCACCTGGACAAAAGGAACACTTATGTGAGAATGCTATTCATTGACTACAGCTCAGTGTTCAACACCATAGTACCCACAAAGCTCATCACTAAGCTAAGGATCCTGGGACTAAACACCTCCCTCTGCAACTGGATCCTGGACTTCCTGACGGGTCGCCCCCAGGTGGTGAGGGTGGGTAGCAACACATCTGCCACGCCGATCGTCAACACTGGAGCTCCACAGGGGTGCATGCTCAGTCCCCTGCTGTACTCCTTGTTCACCCACAACTGCATGGCCAGGCACAACTCCAACACCATCATTAAGTTTGCAGACGACACAACAGTGGTAGGCCTGATCACCAACAACGATGAGACAGCCTATAGTGAGGAGATCAGAGACCTGGCCGGGTGGGGCCAGGAAAAGGAGGACCGAGCAAGCCCCCATTCTTATCAACGGGGCTGTAGTGGAGCAGGTTGAGAGATTCAAGTTCCTTGGTGTCCACATCAACAACAAACTAGAATGGTCCAAACACACCAAGACAGTCGTGAAGTGGGCACGACAAAGCCTATTCCCCCTCAGGAAACTAAAAAGATTTGGCATGGGACCTGAGATCCTCAAAAGTTTCTACAGCTGCAACATCGAGAGCATCCTGGTTGCATCACTGCCTGGTATGGCAATTGCTCGGCCTCTGACCGCAAGGCACTACAGAGGGTAGTGCGTACGGCCCAGTACATCACTGGGGCTAAGCTGCCTGCCATCCAGGACTTCTACACCAGGCGGTGTCAGAGGAAGGCTTTAAAAATTGTCAAAGATTCCAACCACCCCAGTCAGAGACTGTTCTCTCTACCATCGCATGGCAAGCGGTACCGGAGCGCCAAGTCTAGGACAAAAAGGCTTCTCAACAGTTTTTACCCCCAAGCCATAAGACTCCTGAACAGGTAATCAAATGGCTACCCGGACTACTTGCATTGTCTCTTTTTCCGCTGCTGCTATTCTCTGTTTATCGTATTTGCATAGTCACTTTAACTATACATTCATGTACATTCTACCTCAATTGGGCCGACCAACCAGTGGTCCCGCACATTGGCTAACCGGGCTATCTGCATTGTGTCCCGTCACCCACCACCGCCAACCCCTCTTTTACACTACTGCTACTCTCTGTTCATCATATATGCATAGTCACTTTAACCATATCTACATGCTACCTCAATCAGCCTGACTAATCGGTGTCTGTATGTAGCCTCGCTACTTTTATAGCTTCGCTACGGTATATAGCCTGTATTTTTACTGTTGTTTTATTTCTTTAGTTACGTATTGTTCACCTAACACCTTTTTTGCACTTTTGGTTAGATCCTGTAAGTTAGCATTTCACTGTTGTATTCGGCGCACGTTACAAATGAACTTTGATTTGATGTTCCGATCCTGCGAGGACGATCAGCTATCCATCCTGTCTCCCTGTAGCGCTGTCTTAGGCGTCTCACAGTACGGACATTGCTATTTCAGCCACATCGGTTGCTGAAAGGTGTTTAAAATTTAGAAAACAGCCATGCAGTCTCCATAGACAAACTTTGGCAGTAGGATGGCTGGTACTTAAGAGCTCAGTGACTTTTAATGTGGCAAATGTCTGCCCTAATAGAGCTGCCCTGTTATTGTGAAGTGGAAACGTCTAGGAGCAACAACGACTCAGCTGTGAAGTGGTAGGCCACACAAGCTCCCAGAACGGGACCACGGAGTGCTGAAGTACGTAAAATGGTCTGTCCTCGGGTTGCAACACAATACCGAGTTCCAAACGGGCTCTGGAAGCTATGTCATTACAAGAACTGTTCGTCGGGAGCTTCATGAAATGGGTTTCCATGGCCGAGCAGAAGCACACAAGCATAAGATCACCATGCTCAATGCCAAGCGTCGGCTGGAGTGGTGTAAAGCTAGCTACCATTGGACTCTGGAGCAGTGGAAACGTGTTCTCTGGAGTGTTGAATCACGCTTCACCATCTGGCAGTCCAATGGACAAATCTGTGTTTGGCGGATGCCATGAGAACGCTACCCAACCCAATGCATTGTGCCAACTGATAAGTTTGGTGTAGGAGGAATAATGGGCTGGAGCTGTTTTTTATGGTTCAGGCTAGGCCCCTTTGTTCCAGTGAAGGGACATTTTAACACTACAGCATACAATGACATTCTAGGTAATTCTGTGGTTCCAACTTTGTGGCAACAGTTTGGGGAAGGCCCCTTCCTGTTTCAGACCATTTCTTTCAGCATTGCAATTCCCCTGTGCACAAAGCGAGGTCTATACAGAAATGGTTTGTTGAGATTGTTGTGGGTGAATATGACTGGCCTGCACAGAGCCCTGACCCCAACCCCATCGAACACCTTTGGGATGAATTGGAACGCTGACTGCGAGCCAGGCCTAATTGCCCAACATCAGTGCCGGACCTCACAAATGCTCTTGTGGCTGAATGGAAGCAAATCTCCATAGCAATGTTCCAATATCTAGTGGAAAGTCTTCTCAGAAAAGTGGAGGCTGTTATAGCAGCAAAGGAGGGACCAACTCCATATTAATGCCCATGATTTTGGAATGAGATGTTCGATGAGCAGGTGTCCACATACTTTTGGTAATGTAGTGTGTATTTAAACGAAATCAAACAAGATCCTATAAGATACCAAGAGTATCTTAAGAAACAAAAAAAAGATACCTCAAGAGAAAATAAATTGGTGTGTTGAGAGACTGATTGGAAAGTGATGTGTTGTGAAATATGATATTGACCCTTTACCCTGTTATTATACAAGATATTGAAAAACCATGAGTCGTGAGGGAGCCAACCGATTATTTTGGCCAATGAGAGAGGACATTGTATGGTACAGTACCAACCAGAAAATGCGCTTGGGCTTGTCTCTGAGCCTCATCCAGTGACAAAATGGCATGTGATGCTTGATGGCGACGTCTGGGAGGAAATTTGGTCTCTCGTTAAGCAATAGAGTGATCAGACCCCTTTTTGCATTTTTTTGCCTAAAATGACATACCCAAATCTAACTGCCTGTAGCTCAGGACCTGAAGCAAGGATAGATGTATGCATAGAATTTGAAAGGAAAAATTTGTTGAAGTTTGTGGAAATGTGAAATGAATGTAGGAGAATATAACACATTAGATCTGGTAAAAGATAATACAAAGAAAAAGTTTGGGCACAATTTAGATTTTGGCCACTACATGGCAGCAGTGTATGTGCAAAGTTTTAGAGTGATCCAATGAACTATTGCATTTCTGTTCAAAATGTTGTATCAAGACTGCCCAAATGTACCTAATTGGTTTATTAATACATTTTCAAGTTCATAACTGTGCACTCTCCTCAAACAATAGCATGGTATTTCACTGTAATAGCTACTGTATATTGGACAGTGCTGTTAGATTGACAAGAATTTAAGCATTCTGCCCATATCAGTTATGTCTATGTCCGGAGGGGGTTAAGGGCAAAACCTCATCTTAAGTGAGCACACACCTGTCTCATGTCTCTAAATCAATAGACTGCAGCCAGTGACCAATAATTAGTTTAATGTCAACCAGTGTTTCCAACCTTGTATTTATGCCTAATGCATTGAATCCCAAATTGTTATAAAATATGCATGTGGCCTTTTAGTTTTTTGAGTTTTTTTATGGTCAATATGTTCAATAAAATTACTGTGACAAAATATTTAATGGTATTTTTCATCAGTTGTATATGATATGTAATTTCCCCCACACTCTGTCATTACCACAATACTAAGTCAATTACAACTGATATTGATTATTTTTCCCATATGTTAACCTTTATACTGTATGCATGTTCTTAATATTTTATATTTTAGGAATAATCTTAACATTTTGATTTGGTAAATATATGTTTCTGAGTATCATCAAGGCATATGTAGACATGATGAATACATATAATTAAAACTTCAAAATAGTTTAAAAAAAATTTATATATATATAATGTGAAATGTTATACAAAATACCTTAGGTACAATTTCTGTAATGACCTTTTCAACTAAAATAGCACATTTTATTTCCCCTTTGAAAAACCGATTTTTAAAAATCATTATATTCTTAAAAGTATGGTCTCAGTTACTTAGATCTTGTTTCCATACAGAGTGAAGAAAATACGTTTCAATGGGTTTTATTTTCAAAAACATTTTACGTACAAAAGTGTCCATATTTGCAAAATCAACCTTATATTGTTTGGACTGATTTTACCCTACTTTCTACTAACAGGAAATCAGGATGGCAGACATTTTAATGGTTGACTGACAGGCTACCCAGACTGCCTCTAATATTTTAAAATGTCTCATTGTAAGGTATCTAGTATTAGTGTAACAAGTTTGATAGTTGTCATAAAATTGAACAATTATCAGCTGGACTACTAGGATTAAACCGAAACTACTGTATATGCCTTTGAACTTTCAATACGCAGCACTAAAGGGCAGCCTGCCCACTCCACAAGCTGTTGAGTGATAGCTGTGCCTTTTTGTCAGCACCAATTTTATGCACACAAGTGCGGTAAAAGGACATGCAATTATTTGACCCGAAGCATGACCAGTGTTGGCACCATGACATAAACCTACAATTTCATGCATTACGACAAAACCGGCCTTTTCCTCTGTTGCCTAATGCCCTTTCATATAGATGGGTTAGCGGACAACGTCACGAAAACAATGTCTGCGTTTCCATGGGACAGCATGTTTCTGTGATTCTGGATGGCCAGATTACAAGCAAGATTGACAAAACTCCCATGTGGGGAATTGTATGTAGCTCCTTTCATCTACTATAGCTTGTTTTGACAGATGTCATGTAATTGTTCAAATGAGTTTGTTTAAAAAAAGATATTGGAGACGAAATATAGTTTACATGTTGTCAACAATTTAAACCAATTTGTTTTGCCCCATAGTTGCGCAAGTAGACAATGGACCTGATCGGACAGCTCAGAGCCTCTGCTCTTTTCTGTCCATAAGAAGAAACATAGTTGCTTGCGCACGCGTCGGTTTAGTTTTGTAACAACTAACCCGTCCATTCACTCGGTCCTGATTTGAGTAGACTCTCACAGGTAGGCGGGATTTTACCCGGACCAGCTCTAAATACACCCGTAATAGACACCCAATGAAATACACGGACCGTGAGAGTAAAGTGTGCAATCTTGCTATCAAAGTAACGCCCGCAGACTACACCACACACAGAGGTAAACTATTAAATTTATTGTTAAATGTATTGTATAAGAGAACGTTTCAGGATGATGCAGTCAATCCAATATTGAATTTTAAAAGCTTTTATTAAATGAAGTGCACTTTAATATAGACCACACGGAGAGTCGTTTTTTTATGTGAATAAGGATTCTGCATTTTGACATGTCCCTTGGTGCACCCTCTGTGACATCTAGGAAAATTTTAACCACAAAGTTACCATCATTGTAAAGCTAGTTATTTTGTTGCTTTGACAAATTAATTTCTGAAGATGATTTAATGTGATTCATTTACTTGTGTCTCTCATTTTAAGGTAAACCCTGTTTTGTGAACTGAACTCATCTTAATATGGTGAAACTATTCCTTTTTTAAATATTCGTTTCAAAAGAAACATTGAAGATATAATAGTCAAATCATAGTGTAAAAGCAGGTGAGCTGGTTCTACTCTTTGTGGTCATTTGCTGGTGTCTCTTTGTGGCCATTTTCTGGTGTTTTGTGATGGGGAAACTAATTGATTCTAGCATAACATGTCAACGATGTTATGCATAGACAGGCTAGACATGATAACCAGACTTTGCATCTGCACTGTTTTTCAAGTTTTTGTAAAGTGTCTGTAATTTGTTAAAAGTCGTCCTTGTGGATAGAGTTGCATGGTTTGTTTAACTTGAATCATTGGTGTTTGTTTGGCATACATTTTAAGTGAAAAGTGAAAAATCTGAGTCTCAGCATCACTTTGTTACCTTGGAATTGGCCTCGCACTTAATAGGCACATAGTGTTGTTCTTTATTTGACCTCTTGAGATGGGAACTTATTTTTATGAATTAATGGTCATCTCCCTGTACCTCTGAACCCCTTCCTGCCGAATCTGATAGTGGGGGCGCAGCCCAAAGTTTTGAAAGCACTGGTCTAAGTGTTCATAGGATAACAGGTTATTTTTCACAATAACTATTTCAAAGCTGGCAAGTGGCCTAATCTTATTCAAGAAAGTGAAGTGATTGCATTTTACAACACACCCCTTTCCATTTTAGGAAAAACTCAAAACAGCCTTTGTTTTTCTTTTGAGGTGGGCTTTATTCAATTGGATATTTCAAAAGCAAATGCTGGGTTCATGATCATTTGTCCTCAATGGACTCAATTGTAGCCTCGGTCTGGTAGAGCATGGCAACCATTGAATCAAAGGAAAGGCTTGTGTGTAATGGGCGTGGCTGATCCATTGATGATGGAATGATGCCCTGCATTTTGCCTTAAAATGTCTAATTTAGTTAACTGATCCTATATCTGCACTTCAAAGGCAGATTTCAATACTGGCTTAACCCAAATTCATGTGTGTCATCTTTCCTAGGAGACAGGGCGTAAGATGAGACTCCTATAAACCACTCAAGAATCGTGTTCAGACCGTAAGTTCAATTTTTTTGGATGATGGCACAGACAGAGGTTATTTGGAACGATTTTAGTTAGTGACTTACCCTGGTCTTGGAGCTTTGAACTTTGACCCCAGTCCCCCAGTCCAATGCCTCTCTACTCTGCCCAAAGCAGACTATGATGTGTGAGTCCTCCCTGATGCGATGCCTGCAGCTGTGTGTGTCCCTACTGATGGTGGTCAGACTGCATTGTGAGTGGACATAGCACACGAAATATTGACACATTTTAATTTTTATTAGGAAGTTCACATATATTGTGGCAATGCACGTTTCCACCAACCAATATGTTGTATACAGTGCTAGACATTTTACATGCCACAAGTGCATGAGTTGTTTGACTGATCTGTAAACCCTGTTGTCCCCACCCCTATCCGTGTCCCAGGCAAGGTAACGGCTCCTGAGCGCGTGGAGGCCCCAGTGCAGCTCCCCTTCACTCTGTCCTGCATGGTATCCAAGGGGCGTGGGGACACCCTTAAACAGGTGCGCTGGCTGGATGTCCAGAACAAGACTCTGTTGACCTACGAGCCCAGCCAGAAGGACAGCGTGAGCGGCCAGCAGCATGTCGAGCTGGCCCCCTCCCCCAAGGACACCTCAGCCATCACCATCCGCAGGGTGGGCTTCAGAGACGAGGGCTGCTACACATGCATTTTTGACCTGTACCCGGCGGGATCACAGGAGGGACACATATGCCTCACCGTCACATGTAAGTAGAGGAGACCATTCAGATTGACTCTGTGCCATTGCGGTGTCACTCTTTGATAGTAGTCTAAGGGTTACACCTGAGTACATGAGCATGTGCCAATCATTGTTTCATCATTTTCCCTTTCCTGTGTGCCTCTTTCCTGCCCTCCTTCCCTCCCTCCTTCTGAATTGGTGATCTTAGAGGAGTTAATATGACTGAGAGGAACAGAAAGAAAGGACTGAATGTTCTGGTCAGCAGCTTGGGCACTCTGATAAAGTTTAAGAGGAGCTTGTTATTGTTTCTGAATAAAATGTAGACTTTATTTTCTGCACATCCTTTTTTTTTTTTTGGTGCCCTACATTGTTCTCAGTGAACTCTCAGTGCATGCTACTTATCTGCAGATTACAAAAACAAATCACACGTCTTTCCCTATTCACTCCTCTTTTGATAAACCTCTGTACCAGGGTTCCCAAACTGGCTGGTGATTTTTATTTAATTGTTGGACATAAAAGACTGAAAACACCAACATGCAACATTTTCTCCAGCGTGCCAGTGGCCATCGAAGGTGAGCATTTTCCCACTGAAGTCTGTTACAATGCCAAACTGCAGTCAGGTCAAGACCCTTGTGAGGACGACGAGCACGCAGATCAGCTTCCCTGAGCCAGTTTCTGACAGTTTGTGCAGAAATGATTTGGTGTTGCACACCCACCATTTCATCAGCTGTCTGGGTGGCTAGTCTCAGACAATCACGCAGGTGTAGAAGCTGGATGTGGAGGTCCTGGCCTGGTTACATGTGGTCTGCGGTTGGGAGGCCGGTTGTATGTACTGTTAAATTCTCTAAAACAAGGTTGGAGGCAGCTTATGTTAGAGAAATGAACATTTAAAGGCTCTGGTGGACATTCCTGCAGTCAGCATGCCAATTGCACGCTCCTTCAAAACTTGAGACATCTGTGGCATTCTGTTGTGTGACAAGTCTGCACATTTTAGTGGCCTTTTATTGTCCCTGGCACAAGGTGCACCTGTGTAATGATCGTGCTGTTTAATCAGCATCTTGATATGCCACACCTGTTAGGTGAATGGATTATTTTGACAAAGGAGAAATAAAATTATATTTGTCACATGCGCCGAGTTAAACAGCTTTAGACTTTACCGTGAAATCCTTACTTAAGAGCCCTTAACCAAAAATGCAGTTCAAGAAATAGAGTTAAGAAAATATTTACTAAATAAAAAGTAACCAATAAAATAACAATAATGAGGCTATATAAAGGGGGTACCGGTACAGAGTCAATGTGCAGGTGTACAGGTTAGTCGAGGTCATTTGTACATGTAGGTAGGGGTAAAGTGACTATACATGTATAATAAATGCTCACTAACAGGGGTGTAAAAAACAACAACATTTGGGCGAAGTAAGCTTTAGATGCGTATGGTACATTTCTGTAATCTTTTATTTCAGCTCATGAAACATAGGATCAACACTTCAAATGCTGAATTTATATTTTTGTTCAGTGTAGTTTATGATCCCTATTCTATACTATAGAGATGTCAAGACTCCCATCCCCATGTGTTTTGTTTTATGTTCCCATATCAGCATTTTAAGTAGAAGCTGTGGGAGCATACTCATGTGTTATTGATGGGTCCTGTGTGGTTACTGACCACTGACTGAGGAGGGGAGGGGATGCACATACTGACAATCAGAAACAGCTGTTCCAGACAGAAAGTTAGAGGTACCAATAGCATACCATAGTGCGTGTGTGTGTACTTGTCTGTCTGCCCGTCTCTCTGTCTGTGTCTGCCCTTTTAATCCTGTGTTAGCATGTTCTTTCCCCCCTCCTCCAGCCCGTGTGACTGCAGAGGGTAACAAGACAGCGGTGAGTGGTAAGGCGGCAGCCCTGTCTTGCTCCTATGGCCTGCCAGAGAAGGTACAGCAAGTGCTGTGGAGACATACAGCAAAGCAGAGGGACTCGAGCAGAGTAGCCTCCTATGCCAAATACAGCGACCCCATGATCGAGCCACCCTACCAGGAGAGGGCCTGGCTGACCCCCTCCCTCTCCCACAGCCAGCTGTCCATCAGACCAGTCATCATCCAGGATGAGGGCTGCTACACCTGCGAGTACCACACCTACCCAGAGGGCACCAAGAGTGCTACCGTCTGCCTCACTGTCTTTGGTAGGGTTAAATTAAACATCCTCCTCACTGTCTATAGTAATGAGATTAAGCTATAGTAATGATACTAGATTATAATGCCAGCATACCTACCTTCAGGTGCTTGTGTTTTACACTGTGCTGTATGGGTGTAACTCAGTGTGAGCCTGAGTAGTGCATGATGTTTGAATCCCCAGCATGATAGTTAATATGATACAGACCTGACTGTGCTGAACGAACCAGACTGGTGAATGCTCTTTCACTCCATAGAGTACAGACCCTAACGTGAGGAATAATATGATATGCTGCTATTGTGTTTGGCTGATGGTGGTCAATGTATTCTGAAATATTAGATTACAGCAGTGGGATGTTTTTGTTTGCTTTTGCATAGTTTCACCTAGTGAAGAGGGGGAGATACTTTGATGTGGGTGTGAATGTATGTGCTTGTATGGGCTCTGACCTCTGTGTTCACTGACAGCATTCAGTCTTAAATGATAGAAACTATAGTAGTGAAAGAGGCAGTATAACAATATGCAGCTCCTCCTAGTTTGATTACTGCTGCTACAGTATGCTATAGCACCGAGGTGCTCCCTGAACAGCCATATATTATATATGTGGGCTGGGACTGGGTAGGTCAGGAGTACTGCACCTGCAGTCAGCTCTGAAGGGATCGAGGTAGAAAGGAGTGTCTCTAGACACTGCTTTTCCTGACATGGTTATGGCTGAGATGGAGAGGTACAGTCTGTAGGGCTGTGTAATTAATGGATGTTGCTGGTAATGACTCTTCAGTGATGAGGTTCAGATTGGATTTACATCCAGGTGGATTATTTCCCTGATTTACTGTAAAAAGCATGAGACCCATGCACACGTACGCATGCATGCACATACAGTACACACACACACACACACACATATTGTTCATTTCCGTGTCAAATCAGTGTTTGATTATCATTAGGTTTCTGTCTGTTTGAAGTGGTGTTTGTGTGATTAAGTGAAACAGAAACCCAGGCTGGTGGTGTGTCTGCCTGAGGGAGCACTGCCAGAGTGTACATTAGCACTGAAGAATGGATCTATTAAAGGGAGAGGGGGGAGTAAATTGTGACACCCAAAGTCATGACTGTATTACTGTTTCACGCAGACAGTGATCCCTACTGTCTCATCAACTCTCCCTCTTTCGTGGCTTTCACCTTTCTATCGCTCCCTTTTTCTCTCACACTCTCTCCATCTTTCAGCCCAGTCAAACAGCAAGGCTTTTGTCTCAAATGTAACTGCCAACGATTCTAGCAGAAAAGCGTGAGAGATGCCAGAGATAACAATTGTCTTGCACTTTCTTCACCACTGCCATCTCACTTTCTCTCTCACACTCTCTACTTCTATCTCACTTTCTCACACTCTCTACTTCTATCTCACTTTCTCTCTCACTCTCTACTTCTATCTCACTTTCTCTCTCACACTCTCTACTTCTATCTCACTTTCTCTCTCACACTCTCTACTTCTATCTCACTTTCTCTCTCACTCTCTACTTCTATCTCACTTTCTCTCTCTCACTCTCTACTTCTATCTCACTTTCTCTCTCTCACTCTCTACTTCTATCTCACTTTATCGCTCACACTCTCTACTTCTATCTCACTTTCTCTCTCACACTCTCTAATCTCACTTTCTCTCTCTCTCTCTCTCTCTCTCTCATATTAATGTACTGTATGATATCACAGTGCAAAGTTCCGTTGTTTGAATTCCTCCAGGGTTTGCCCCACCTCTACCACAGATCTTCTCCAGGTTGTTGGTTCATATGATTAAGTGTAGAAACGCCTGTGAAGACACTGCTGCTGTCAGGGCCAAATATCTGTGGCCAATTCCATTGAATAGCATTCCTTCCACAGCTCTGAGGACACAACATTTTAAACAGAGGCGATGTGTTGCTTATGGAGCTCAAGTACACACGTACAGTGCATTTGGAAAGTATTTAGACCCCCTCGCTTTTTCCACATTTTGTTACGTTACAGCCTTATTCTAAAATTTATTTTAAAAATCCCTCAAATTCCCTCAGAAATAACCTTGTTTCCATAAGTATTCAGAGCCTTTGCTATGAGACTCGAAATTGAGCTCAGGTTCATCCTGTTTCCATTGATCATCCTTGATGTTTCTACAACTTGATTGGAGTCCACCTGTGGTAAATTCTATTGATTGGAAAGTCACACACCTGTCTGTAAAAGGTCCCACTGTTGACCGTGCTTGTCAGAGCAAAAACCACGCCATGAGGTTGAAGGAATTGTCCATAGAGCTCCTAGACAGGAATGTGTCGAGGCACAGATCTGGGAAAGCGTAACAAAACATTTCTGCAGCATTTGCATTCATTAGGGATCCCCATTAGCTACTGCTCTTCCTGGGGTCCAAACGCATTAAAGCACTTACATTACATATAAAACAAAAGATACAACAGTACATTATAACATTATTACACCACTACATATCTATACAATACAAAATGTTTAATACCACCATACAACAATTTCACAATGTGTCTCCTCACAATCCCCTTTGATCCACAAGGTGTATTTTTACCTGTTTTTTTAATGATTCTACTGCTTGCATCACTTACCTGATGTGGAATAGAGTTCATTCAGCTTGTCAACAGCTCTTACAAAAACAAGTAGTGATGAAGTCAATCTCTCTTCCACTTTGAGCCATGAGAGATTGACATGCATGTCATTAATGTTCACTCTCTGTGTACTTTTAACTTCTTGACGCTACCCATCCCCGTCACGGGATCATTTTCGTCAGCAACCGCTGAATAGCATAGCGCAACAGTCAAATAATATTACTAAAAAATATTCATATTCATGAAATCAAATCAAATCAAATTTATTTATATAGCCCTTCGTACATCAGCTGATATTTCAAAGTGCTGTACAGAAACCCAGCCTAAAACCCCAAACAGCAAGCAATGCAGGTGTAGAAGCACGGTGGCTAGGAAAAACTCCCTAGAAAGGCCAAAACATAGGAAGAAACCTAAAGAGGAACCAGGCTATGTGGGGTGGCCAGTCCTCTTCTGGCTGTGCCGGGTGGAGATTATAACAGAACATGGCCAAGATGTTCAAATGTGGTCGTATAATAATAAGGCATGGTCGTATAATAATAAGGCAGAACAATTGAAACTGGGGCAGCAGCACGGCCAGGTGGACTGGGGACAGCAAGGAGTCATCATGTCAGGTAGTCCTGGGGCATGGTCCTAGGGCTCAGGTCATCCGAGAGAGAGAAAGAAAGAGAGAATTAGAGAGAGCATATGTGGGGTGGCCAGTCCTCTTCTAGCTGTGCCGGGTGGAGATTATAACAGAACATGGCCAAGATGTTCAAATGTTCATAAATGACCAGCATGGTCGAATAATAATAAGGCAGAACAGTTGAAACTGGAGCAGCAGCACGGCCAGATGGACTGGGGACAGCAAGGAGTCATCATGTCAGGTAGTCCTGGGGCATGGTCCTCGGGCTTAGGTCCTCTGAGAGAGAGAGAGAAAGAGAGAATTAGAGAACGCACACTTAGATTCACACAGGACACCGAATAGGACAGGAGAGGTACTCCAGATATAACAAACTGACCCTAGCTCCCCGACACATAAACTACTGCAGCATAAAGACTGGAGGCTGACACAGGAGGGGTCAGGAGACCATGTGGCCCCATCCGAGGACACCCCCGGACAGTGCCAAACAGGAAGGATATAACCACACCCACTCTGCCAAAGCACAGCCCCCACACCACTAGAGGGATATCTTCAACCACCAACTTACCATCCTGAGACAAGGCCGACTATAGCCCACAAAGATTTCCGCCATGGTACAACCCAAGGGGGGGCGCCAACCCAGACAGGATGACCACATCAGTGAATCAACCCACTCAGGTGATGCACCCCTTCCAGGGACGGCATGAGAGAGCCCCAGTAAGCCAGTGACTCAGCCCCTGTAATAGGGTTAGAGGCAAGGAATCCCAGTGGAAAGAGGGGAACCGGCCAGGCAGAGACAGCAAGGGCGGTTCGTTGCTCCAGAGCCTTTCCGTTCACCTTCCCACTCCTGGGCCAGACTACACTCAATCATATGACCCACTGAAGAGATTAGTCTTCAGTAAAGACTTAAAGGTTGAGCCCGAGTTTGCGTCTCTGACATGGGTAGGCAGACCGTTCCATTAAAATGGAGCTCTATAGGAGAAAGCCCTGCCTCCAGCTGTTTGCTTAGAAATTCTAGGGACAATTAGGAGGCCTGCGTCTTGTGACCGTAGCGTACATGTAGGTATGTACGGCAGGACCAAATCAGAGAGATAGGTAGGAGCAAGCCCATGTAATGCTTTGTAGGTTAGCAGTAAAACCTTGAAATCAGCCCTTGCTTTGACAGGAAACCAGTGTAGAGAGGCTAGCACTGGAGTAATATGATCAAATTTTTTGGTTCTAGTCAGGATTGTAGCAGCCGTATTTAGCACCAACTGAAGTTTATTTAGTGCTTTATCCGGGTAGCCGGAAAGTAGAGCATTGCAGTAGTCTAACCTAGAAGTGACAAACGCATGGATTAATTTTTCTGCATAATTTTTGGACAGAAAGTTTCTGATTTTTGCAATGTTACGTAGATGGAAAAAAGCTGTCCTTGAAATTGTCTTGATATGTTCTTCAAAAGAGAGATCAGGGTCCAGAGTAACGCCGAGGTCCTTCACAGTTTTATTTGTGATGACTGTACAACCATTAAGATTAATTGTCAGATTCAACAGAAGATCTCTTTGTTTCTTGGGACCTAGAACAAGCATCTCTGTTTTGTCCGAGTTTAAAAGTAGAAAGTTTGCAGCCATCCACTTCCGTATGTCTGAAACACATGCTTCTAGCAAGGGCAATTTTGGGGCTTCACCAAATCACAAGTGCAATATTGCAAAACACAGCTTAGCCTTTTGTTAATCCACCTGTCGTCTCAGATTTTGAAATTATGCTTTACAGCGAAAGCAATCCAAGCGTTTGCGTAAGTTTATCGATAGCCTAGCATAGCATTATGTACACTTAGCATCAGGAAGCTTGGTCACGAAAATCAGAAAAGCAATCAAATTAACCGTTTACCTGTGATCTTCGGATGTTTTCACTCACGAGACTCCCAGTTACACAACAAATGTTCCTTTTGTTCCATAAAGGTTATTTTTATACCCAAAGTACCGAAGTTAGTTTGTCGCGTTATGTTCAGAAATCCACAGGAAAGAGCGGTCACGACGACGCAGATGGAAATTCCAAATAGTCTTCATAATGTCCACAGAAACATGTCAAACGTTTTTTATAATCAATTCTCAGGTAGTTTTTTTAATATATATTCGATAATATATCAATCGAGTGTGTAGGTTTTTCAATAACAGCGGGAGGAACAATGGAGGCTTTACTCTGTAGTGCAAAAACTCACTCTGAGAGCCCCCACCTATTCACTTACGCAATGTGATCTTTCATGCTCATTCTACAAAATAAAAGCCTGAAACTATGTCTAAAGACCGTTGATACCTTAGGGAAGCCAGAGAAAAAGGAATCTGGTTGATATCCCTTTAATGGACGATAGACATGCATAGGAACAGAAGGGTTTCAAAATAAGAGGCACTTCCTGATTGGATTCTCCTCAGGGTTCGCCTGCAATATCAGTTCTATTATACTCACAGACAATATTTTGACAGTTTGGAAACTTTAGAGTGTTTTCTATCCTAACATGTAAATTATATGCATATTCTAGCATCTGGTCCTGAGAAATAGGCTGTTTACTTTGGGAACGTTATTTTTCCAAACATAAAAATAGTGCCCCCTAGTTTCAAGAGGTTAAGGGCCAGCAGTGCTGCACTGTTCTGAGCCAACTGCATTTTTCCTAAGTCCCACTTTGTGGCACCTGACCAAACTACTGAACAGTAGTCTAGGTGTGACAAAACTAGGGCTTGTAGGATTTGCCTTGTTGATAGTATTGTTAAGAAGGCAGGGCAGCGCTTTATTATGGACAGACTTCTCCCCATTTTAGCTACTGTTGTATCTATGTTATGACCATGATAGTTTACAATCCATGGTTACTCCAAGAAGTTTAGTCACCTCAACTTGCAAAATGTCTACATTATTCATTATGAGATGTAGTTGAGGTTTAGGGTTTAGTGAATGATTTGTCCCAAATACAATGCTTTTAGTTTTGGAAATATTTAGGACTAACTTATTCCTTGCTACCCATTCCGAAACTAACTGCAGCACTTTTAAGTTTTGCAGTCATTTCAGTTGCTGTAGTAGCTGACGTGTATAGTGTTGAGTCATCCGCATACATAGACATACTGGCTTTATTCAAATACAAATATACTTCTCTGTTAGTATCACATACATTATCAAGCATTTCACACACATTATCCAGATACTGACTGTTAGAACTTGGAGGTCTATAGCAGCTTCCCACAAGAATGGGCTTTAAGTGAGGCAGATGAACCTGTAGCCATATTACTTCAACAGTATTTAACATGAGATCGTCTCTCAACTTCACAGGAATGTGGTTCTGAATATAGACCGCAACACCGCCCCTGTTGGCGTTTCTCTCATTTCGGTAGATGTTATAACCATTTATTGCTACCAGTGTATCATCAAAGGTATTATCTAAGTGAGAGTCAGAATATGAATGTCATCTGTTACAAGCAAGTTATTGACTTCATGGACCTTGATCTCAGGCTACATATGTTAATATGGGCTATTTTTAGCACTTCTGGGTTGCTTGATTATTTGTAATGCCTTACTGGGAAGCTTATCAGAAGTAGACTTTCTCATGTTATTTATATTGGAGCTGATAGTGCTAGGTGAGCTGCACACAGTCGCCTTCCTACTAGGGCACACTGCCTCAGTGCTATCAGTGTAACTCTTGTTCATAGGCTCATGATTACTGCATACAATAGCTGTAGGATCAACAGAGGTATCAAATCCAAATCTAATTTTATTGATCACATACAGATGTTTAGCAGATGTTAATGCGAGTGTAGCGAAATGCTTGTGCTTCTAGTTCCGACTATGGTGTAAAATCTAACAAGTAAACTAACAAATTCACAACAACTACCTTATATACACAAATTTAAAGGAATGAATATGTACATATAAATATATGGATGAGCGATGGTGTGTGGCATAGGCAAGATGCAGTAGATGGTGTAGAATACAGTATATACATATGGGTAATGTAGGATATGTAAACATTATTCAAGTTACGTTATTTATAGTGGCTAGTGATACCTCTATGTAAACATTATTAAAGTGACGTTATTTAAATTGACTAGTGATACCTTTATTAAGTCCATTTATTAATGTGACCAGAGATTGGAGTCTATATGTTGGCAGCAGCCTCTGTTGATGATGGCTGTTTAACAGTCTGAAGGCCTTGAGATAGAAGCTTTTTTGTCAGTCTCTCGGTCCCAGCTTTGATGCACCTGTACTGACTTTGCCTTCTTGATGAGAGTGGGGTGAACAGGCAGTGGCTCAGGTGGTTGTTGTCCTTGATGATCGTTTTGGCCTTCCTGTGACATCGGGTGCTGTAGGTGTCCTGGAGGGCAGGTAGTTTATCCCCAGTGATGCGTTGTGCAGACCGCACTACCCTCTGGAGAGCCTTGCGGTTGAGGGCTGTGCAATTGCCGTACCATGCGGTGATACAGCCCGACATGTTGCTCTCGATTGTGCATCTGTAAAAGTTTTACGTGACAAGCCAAATTTCTTCAGCCTCCTGAGGTTGAAGAGGCGCTATTGCGCCTTCTTCACCACAGTGTCTGTGTGGGTGGACCTTTTCAGTTGATCTGTGATGTACAGTGAGGGAAAATAGTATGTGATCCCCTGCTGATTTTGTATGTTTGCACACTGACAAAGAAATGGTCAGTCTATAATTTTAGTGGTAGGTTTATTTGAACAGTGAGAGACAGAATAACAACAACAAAATATTCAGAAAAACATGTCAAAAATGTTAGAAATTGATTTGCATTTTAATGAGGGAAATAAGTATTTGACCCCTCTCAATCAGAAAGATTTCTGTTTCCCAGGTGTCTTTTATACAGGTAACGAGCTGAGATTAGGAGCACACTCTTAAAGGGAGTGCTCCTAATCTCAGTTTGTTACCTGAATAAAATACACCTGTCCACAGAAGCAATCAATCAATCAGATTCCAAACTCTCCACCATGGCCAAGGCCAAAGAGCTCTCCAAGGATGTCAAGGACAAGATTGTAGACCTACACAAGGCTGGAATGGGCTACAAGACCATCGCCAAGCAGCTTGGTGAGAAGGTGACAACATTTGGTGCGATTATTCGCACAAAAGAACTGTCAATCTCCCTCGGCCTGGGGCTCCATGCAAGGTCTCACCTCGTGGAGTTGCAATGATCATGAGAACAGTCAGGAATCAGCCCAGACCTACACAGGAGGATCTTGTCAATGATCTCAAGGCAGCTGGGACCATAGTCACCAATAAAACAATTGGTAACACACTACTCTGTGAATGACTGAAATCCTGCAGCGCCTGCAAGGTCCCCCTGCTCAAGAAAGCACATATACATTTGCCAATGAACGTCTGAATGATTCAGAGGACAACTGGGTGAAAGTGTTGTGGTTAGATGAGACCAAAATGGAGCTCTTTGGCATCAACTCAACTCGCCGTGTTTGGAAGAGGATGAATGCAGCCTATGACCCCAAGAACATCATCCCCACCATCAAAAATGGAGGTGGAAACATTATGCTTTGGGGGTGTTTTTCTGCTAAGGGGACAGGACAACTAGACCGCATCAAAGGGACGATGGACGGGGCCATGTATCGTCAAATCTTGGGTGAGAAACTCCTTCCCTCAGCCAGGGCATTGAAAATGAGTCGTGGATGGGTATTCCAGCATGACAATGACCAAAAACACACGGCTAAGGCAACAAAGGAGTGGCTCAAGAAGAAGCACATTAAGGTCCTGGAGTGGCCTAGCCAGTCTCCAGACCTTAATCCCATAGAAAATCTGTGGAGGGAGCTGAAGGTTCAGGTTGCTAAACGTCAGCCTCAAAACCTCAATGACTTGGAGAAGATCTGCAAAGAGGAGTGGGACAAAATCCCTCCTGAGATGTGTGCAGACCTGGTGGCCAACTACAAGAAACGTCTGACCTCTGTGATTGCCAACAAGGGTTTTGCCATCAAGTACTAAGTCATGTTTTGCAGAGGGGTCAAATACTTATTTCCCTCATTAAAATGCAAATCAATGTAACATTTTTGACGTGTTTTTCTGGATTTTTTTGTTGTTATTCTGTCTCTCACTGTTCAAGTAAACCTACCATTAAAATTATAGACTGATCATTTCTCTGTCCGTGGGCAAACGTACAAAATCAGCAGGGGATCAAATACTTTTTTCCCTCACTGTATACGCCGAGGAACTTAAAACTTTCCACCTTCTCCACTACTGTCCCGTTGATGGGGGGGTGCTCCCTCTACTGTTTCCTGAAGTCCATGATCATCTCCTTTGTTTTGTTGACATTGAGCGAGAGGTTATTTTCCTGACACTACACTCCGAGGGCCCTCACCTCTTCCCTGTAGGCTATCTCGTCGTTGTTGGTAATCAGACCTACCACTGTAGTGTCGTCTGCAAACTTGATGATGGAGTTGGAAGATTGCATGACCACACAGTCATGGGTGAACAGGGAGTACAGGAGATGGCTGAGAACGCACCCTTGCAGGTCCCCCAGTATTGCGGATCAGTAGGGTGGAGATGTTGTTTTCTACCTTCACCACCTGGCGGCAGCCCGTCAGGAAGTCCAGGACCCAGTTGCACAAAAGATGATATATATTTTTTTATGAATCACATTCTTATTTGGCATACCCCTGACGGCATTGCTCGTTCCCAAGTTTGGGAATACCTGCTGTAGAGTATCTTCTGTTTCCTACAGTAATCTTTTAGACAGATGTGTAATGCCAGTAGCCTGCTGCATCTTTCACATCAACGGCCCAATGACGGTACTGGACCTGAAATTATTGGCCGTTTTTTAAGTCTTTTAATGCAAAAATCAGTTCTTTAAAATTCATTTTCAGATGTTCCATGCTAGCCCTCCTGATGTTGTTTGAACCCACATGGACTACGACAGCGTCCACTCCCAGCATATGTCGTAGAACAGACGGACTGTGCTCCTGAGTAAGCACAGGGTTTTTGCATTGGGAACTGAGATGTTTCTCACCTTAGAGCTGCTGGTGATGTTGAAAGGGCCTCACGGTCTGACGAGGGTGGGAGCTCTGAGGATCTGAACCCGAGGTAGAAGCTACAGGAAAAAGAGACAGAACAGAGGACGAAGACGCAGGTACCTACAGATCCGATCTCAAATGGGAATGGAAATCAATAAACCAAGGTCTCTCGTTCAGCTTTCGTTCAGCGTTCAACAACATACGTTGCGCTCAGATGACGTTGTATATTAAGCAGCATTGAAGGTCCCAAAGAACACAGTCGCCTCCTTAAATGGAAGACGTTTGGAACCACATAGACTCTTCCTGGAGCTGAACGCCAAGCTGAGCAATCGGGGGAGAAGGGCCTTGATCAGGGAGGTGACCAAGAACCCAATGGACACTCTGATGGAGCTCCAGAGTTCCTCTGTGGAGATGGTTGTCTTTCTGGAAGGTTCTCCCATCTCTGCAGCACTCCATCAATCAGGCCTTTATGGTAGACTGGCTAGACGGAGGCCACTCCTCTGTAAAAGGCACATGACAACCCACTTGCAGTTTGCCAAAAGGCACCTAAAGGACTCCCAGACCATGAGAAACAAGATTGAACTCTTTGGCCTGAATGCCTAGCTTTGTCTGGAGGACACCTGGCGGATGGTGAAGCATGATGGTGGTAGCATCATGCTGTTGGGATGTTTTTCACCGGCAGAGACTGGGAGACTAGACAGGATCGAGGGAATGCAAAATCTAGAGATCCTTCATGAAAGCGCTCAGAACCTCAGCCTGTAGCAAAGGTTCACCTTCCAAATTGCAGAGGAGAATGTGAGAAACTCCCCAAATGCAGGTGTGCCAAGCTTGTAGCGTCATTCCCAAGAAGACTCAAGGCTGTAATCGCTGCCAAAGCTGCTTAAACAAAGTACTGACTAAAGGGTCTGAATACTTATGTAAATGTGATATTTCCATTTATTTTTAATACATTTTCAAAAATGTCTAAACCTGTTTTTGCTTTTGTCATTATGGGGTATTGTGTGTAGATTGAGGGGGGGGAAACAATTTTATCCGTTTTAGAATGAGGCTGTAATGTAACAGAATGTGGAAAAGTCAAGGGGTCTAAATACTTTACGAATGCACTGTATTCACAAGCTTAATGTATTCACACATTGATATCATCTGTGACATTGATTCTCTGCCCAAATAAGTTTGGATATCCTCTTTATCTTTCTTAAGTGTACTCCGTTATTGACATCAGAATCACAAAACTAGACACATCTCAGTGGTTAACTTGGTGTAACCCAACTAAAGCTTTTAGATTTTCTTCCAGGTAATCAAAAAGAGTCTCTATCCAGGACCTAGTCATAATAACAGTAGATCACCCACCTGAAAAACATTGATCCAGTAAACCCAATATTGATTTTTGGTTGCATCTGTGTCTTCCCCAGTACTGCCCAAACCCCAGGTGAGCTACAAGAGCACATCTCCAGGGGTTATTGAGGCCAACTGTACAGCTGTGTCCCGGCCCCCGGCGGAGATAGTGTGGAACGTGGAGAGGGACAACCGAACTATGGGACCCCCTGTGACATCACAGCTCCAGCAGGGGGATGGGACCACCCTGGTCATCAGCACCCTCACTGTCCAATCAGGGCTGCTGAAGGATGTGTCCGTCAAATGTCTCGTCCACCATAAGGGTCTGGAGTCACCCATCGCTGTTTCGATGAACACCAAGAGTGAGTGAGACACGCACACACACTGGAAGGATGCAAATATCTCAATTTTTATTTGCTCCGAGCTTACACTTGTTTTTAAGTTAGCTACTTTTGGAAAATGTAGCCTGACCAAACCAGACCAAAGCCAAGAATACTGATCCCTGAGGGATGGATGAACATTGTCTGGCAAACAATAATTACTTATCGTAAACAGTGTGTAAGAGTTTAGATTTGTTCTGTTGAAGTCATTGCCAAGCAGGTTTAGTTTACACACCCAAAGGGTCTCCTCCAAAATTATTGTCTCCCTTGATAAAGATGAGCAAAAAAGACTATGAAATAAATAATACAAATACTGAGCTGTATTGCTATTTTGTTTAACAAGTCATTTTTTTTCTCTCAAAAAGATAAGGGTCAAAATGATTGGCACCCCTGTTTCAGTACTTTATGCAACTTCCCTTGTGAGGATAACGGCACTGAGCCTTTTTCTACAGTTTTATGAGATTGGAGAACACATTGGGAGGGATCTTAGACCATTCCTCCATACAAAATCTTTACAAACCCTTTAAATTCTTTGGTCTGCGCTTGTGGACTGCCCTTTTCAATTCAAACCCCATGTTTTCAATGGGATTGAAGTCTGGAAACTGATTTGGCCACTGCGAAATTTATATTTTGTGGTGAAATTACAATTTATTTGGGGATTCTGACTTGTGCTTGGGGTCGTTGTCTTGCAAGTTTCAGCTTCCTTTCAGAGGCAACCAGCCCAATAAGATAAAAAAATCATCACCATATTTTATTGTAGATATTAGGTTATTTTCTGCACAGGCATCCTTGTCGATGCCAAACCCACTGCTGGTGTACGTGACCAAAAACTATATTTTCGACTTATCTGACCAGTGCACCGAGTTCCCATCCTAGTGCAAGTGCCGTTTAGCAAACTCAAAGCATTTTACATTCTTGGTTGCTCCCAATTAAGCCTTTTTTGTCTGACAACCCTTCCAGAAAACCTATTGGTGTGCAGGTTGCGTCTAATTGTAGATTTGGAGACCCCAATATGCGACAAGTTCTGTAGTTCTCAAAGCTTTCCCTTCATTTGGCAAATCTGACTACAATTCTCCTCCTGATTCCTGCTTACAATTAAAGCAGGAAGCACCAGTTACTCAGTCTATAAAAAAGTGGTTAGATGAAGATGCTAAACTACAGGACTGTTTTGCTAGCACAGACTGGAATATGTTCCGGGATTCTTCCGATGTCATTGAGGAGTACACCACATCAGTCACTGGCTTTATCAAGAAGTTCATCGATGACTTCGTCCCCACAGTGACTATAAATACATACCCCAACCAGAAGCCATGGATTACAGGCAACATTCTCACAGAGCTGCCGCTTTCAAGGAGTGGGACTCTAACCCGGAAGCTTATAAGAAATCCCGCTATGCCCTCCGATGAACCGTCAAACAGGCAAGCTTCAATACAGGACTAAGATCGAATCGTACTACACTGGCTCCGACACTCGTCGGATGTGGCAGGGCTTGCAAACTATTACAGACTACAAAGGGAAGCACAGCCGAGAGCTGCCCAGTGACACGAGCCAACCAGACGAGCTAAATAACTTCTTTGCTCGCGTCAAGGCAAGTAACACTGAAACATGCTTGAGAGCATCAGCTGTTCCACATGACTATGTGATCACACTCTCCGCAGCCGATGTGAATAAGACATTCAAACAGGTCAACGTTCACAAGGCCGCTGGGCCTTATAGATTACCAGGACGTGTACGCCGTGCATGCGCTGACCAACTGGCAGGTGTCTTCACTGACATTTTCAGCCTCTCCTCGTCTGTCTGTAATACCAACATGTTTCAAGCAGACCACCATAGTCCCTGTGCCCAAGAACACTAAGGTAATCTGCCTAAATGTCTACCAACCCGTAGCACTCACGTCTGTAGCCATGAAATGCTTTGAAAGGCAGTTCTATGGTTCACACCAACACCATTATCCCAGAAAGCATAGACCCATTCCAATTTGAATACTGCACCAACAGATCCACAGATGATGCAATCCCTATTGCTCTCCACACTGCCCTTTCCCACCTGGACAAAAGGAACACCTATATGAGAATGCTATTCATTGAATACAGCTTAGCATTCAACACCATAGTGCACTCAAAGCTCATCACTAAGCTAAGGATCCTGGGACTAAACACTTCCCTCTGCAACTGGATCCTAGACTTCCTGACGGGCCGCCCCCCAGGTGGTAAGGGTAGGTAACAACATCTGCCACGCTGATCCTCAACACGGGGGACCCTCAGGGGTGCATGCTCAGTCCCCTCCTGTACTCCCTGTTCACTCATGACTGTCCGGCAAGGCACGACTCCAACACCCCCATTAAGTTTGCCGATGACACAACAGTGGTAGGCCTGATCACCGGCAACGACGAGACAGCCTATAGGGAGGAGGTCAGAGACCTGACCGTGTGGTGCAAGGACCACAACCTCTCACTCAATGTGATCAAGTATAAGGAGATGATTGTGGACTACAGGAAAAGGAGGACTGAGCACGCCCCCATTCTCATCGACGGGGCTTTGGCGTCCTTGGCGTCCACATCACCAACAAACTAACATGGTCCAAGCACACCAAGACAGTCGTGAAGAGGGCATGACTAAACCTATTCTTCCTAAAGACTGAAAAGATTTGGCATGGGTCCTCAAATCATCAAAATGTTTTACAGCTGCACCATCGAGAGCATCCTGACTGGTTGCATCCCTGCCTGGTATGGCAACTGCTCGGCCTCTGACTGCAAGGCACTACAGAGGGTAGTGTGTACGGTCCAGTACATAACCGGGGTCAAGCTTCCTGCCATCCAGGGCCTATATATTCCAGGCGGTGTCAGAGGAAGGACCTAACAATTGTCAAGGACTCCAGCCACATTTGTCATAGACTGTTCTCTCTGCGGTACCGGAGCGCCAAATCTAGGTCCAAGAGGCTTCTAAACAGCTTCTACCCCCAAGCCATAAGACTCCTGAACATCTAATCAAATGGCTACATCGACAATTTGCACCCCCCTACACTGCTGCTACTCTCGTATTATCTATGAATAGCCACTTTAATAATTCTACCTACATTGTACATAATTACTTCAATTACCTCTCCACCGGTGCCCCCACATTGACTCTGTACCAGTACCCCCTGTATATAGCCCCGCTATTATTGTTAAGTAGTTGTATTACTTGTTCAACAAAATCTCTCTCAAAGTAATTGTATTAATGTAAAATAATATAATTTCCCATTCTTTTGTTGTTGCATACAATATACCGTAGCTCAGTATTTGTACTTTTTGCTCCATCTTTATCAATTGTACCAATAATTTGGGAGGAGACTGTACATAATGAAATGAAAACTATGTTAATCTGAAGCTGTTTAAACCAATTAACATTCTTGATACTTTTATGAAGTTTGATTTGTTGCCAGATTTTTTTCCTCTCTCAATTCTCTCTCGCTCACTGAATCTGTTTCTCGATCCTCTGTCTCTCGATCCTGTCTCTCGATCCTCTGTCTCACTTGTTTCACTCTTTCTCCCTCCCTCCCTGTCTAGTTGGGACAGCTTTGACCATCCTGATCTCGGTGACCACTGTAGCTGCTCTGCTGGTCATAAGTCTCTGCTTCTGCCTCTGGAAGTGTTTCTTGCGGAAAGAAGACGGTGAGTGTGTGTATCCCCCTCCATCGACCGATCTCAATGGACAGCCATAAGAGTCCTTATCCAAGAACAATACTTTTTAACTCTGTCCCAGAGGAAAACGGGAGAAAGGTCCTCCTCGGTTTCTGTATGAGAAATGTTCTGACCTCATTGACCTTGCTGGCTATTTTTGAGCGCTCAGGCTAATAGTTGTCACCACCATGATTCCATGCAGCTGCGATATGGTTTTTCTCCAGGAATCAATCAGGGTGTGTTTCTGTGCGTATTGTGGGAATTGTGTAACTACAGTGTGTTTGTCCTGTGTGTTTCTCTTGTGTGAGTACTACAGTATATTGTTCCGGGTCCTTCAGTTTCCTGGTATGTTCTTGCATGTGTTGGAAGTTTTCCTGACTGCCTCACCACCTTGACATTCATTTCAGAGGAAGTTCATCTTGAATGACCTGGTAAAGAGGACCATTGTTTGCTAAATATAACCAGAAACGGGGACAAAGGTGTATCCATTCCTGGCTCTTAAAATTGCCAGGCATGACTTGTGAGTTGGAGGAATTGAACTCTGTCCATGTCCCTATGCTGACAGCTGTTTCCAGTCACTAGAGTAAATACAAATATGAAACATTGCAGCTGGCCAGATATAGCTGTTTTAGATGCTATAGTTCTTCTAAATGGTACAGAGAACCAATACAAGAAGCTACCATCCTAACTCCACATGGGGGGGAATTGAGTCTGCTTGCCAGTTACCTGCACTCAACCTGAAAAGCTACCGAGGATGGTAGGAGTGTCCATAGAGTCAGCTATGTGCCATACTGTATCTTTAATCTGAGTCTAGAGGAAGGTGTTTGTCCTCAGGCCTTGAGGGAAGCCAAAGTCATTCCGCTACACAAGAGGTGTAAAGCGGCCCTTACTGATTCTAACAGCAGACCTATCAGCTCGTTGCCTGCACTTAGCAAACTTTTGGAAAAAATGGTGTTTGACCAAATACAATGACATTACTCTGTAAAAAAATGTACTACAGACTTTTGGCATGCTTATATAGAAGGGCACTCAATATGTACTGCCCTAACACAAATGACTGATGATTGGTTCAAAGAAATTGATAATAAGAAGATTGTTTTTATTTCACCTTTATTTAACCAGGTAGGCAAGTTGAGAACAAGTTCTCATTTACAATTACGACAATTGTGGGAGCTGTACTGTTAGATTTCAGTGCAGCCTTTGATATTAATGACCATTACCTGTTTTTGAGAGAACATGTTTTATGGCTTTTCAACCTCTGCTCTGAATCCACGATATGGCAATCTATCTAAGAACTCAGGTTTTCTTTCATGCAAGACTCTCTGTCAAACATGTAAGGTGTGGTGTCGCAGGGCAGCACTCAAGGCCCTTCACTCTTTTTAATATTTTTTTCAATGACCTGGCATTAAACAAAGCCTGTGTGTTCATGTATGCTGATGACTCAACCATATACCTGTCAGCAACCACACCTAATGAAGTCACTGAAACCCTTAACTTCTCTAGGGTAGGGGGCAGCATTCAGAATTTTGGATGAGAAGCATGCCCAAATTAAATGGCCTTCTACTCGGGCCCAGAATATATGATATGCATATACCTGGTAGATTTGGATAGAAAACACTCTAAAGTTTCCAAACTGTTAAAATGGTGTCTGAGTATAAGAGAACTGATTTGGCAGGCAATTTTTTTTTCTCTATTCAATGCCATTACAGTATCCATTGACTTAGGACTCAATTTGCAGTTCCTATGCCTTCAACTAGATGTCAACAGTCTTTAGAAATTGTTTCAGGCTTGTATTCTTATAAATGAGGGAGTAAGACCAGTCTGAATGAGTGGACCATACCATGTCGCAGAGCTTTTTCATGTGCAATCTCGAGAGAGTGCATTTCTTGTTTACCTTTTATATTGACAAAGTTATTGTCCGGTTGAAATATTATAGATAATTTAGGCTATAAACAACCTGAGGATTGAATATAAACATCGTTTGATATGTTTCTATGAACTTTACGGATACAATTTATACGGATTTTATTTGTCTGCCTGTTTTGACTGCGTTTGAGCCTGTGGATTACTGAAGAAAACGCGTGAACAAAACGGAGGTTTCTGGATATAAAGATACTTTTTATCGAACAAAAGGAACATTTATTGAGTAAATGAATGTCTTCTGATTGCCACCATATGAAGATCATCAAAGGTAAGGGATACATTTTATCTCTATTTCTGAGTTTTGTAACGCTTTTTGTCTGGTTACTGTTTGTAATAATTTGTCAACTGGGCTATGTTCTGGGCGAGGTATGTATGCTTTTGCCGAAAAGCATTTTATAAATCTGACACCGTGGTTGGATTAACAAGAAATTAATCTTTAAACCTATGTAACATATGTTTTGTTTTCTGAAATTTTGTAATGAGCATTTTTGTATTTGAATTTGGCGCTCTCCAATCTCAGGGGATGTTGGCCAGATGGGACGCTAGCATCCCACATACCCTACAGAGGTTAACAAGAGGTTGCATTAAATTCTGGAATGGTTGGCCAGTAATAAACCTATCCTGGACATCTCTAAAACTAAGAATTATATTTGGTACAAATCATTCCGTAAGCTCTGGACCTCAGCTGAATCTGGTAATTAACTTCTTGGATATAGGGGGCGCTCTTTGAATTTATGGATAAAAAAAACGTTCCCATTTTAAACAAGATATTTTGTCACGAAAAGATGCTTGACTATGCATATAATTGACAGCTTTGGAAAGAAAATACTCTGACATTTCCAAAACTGCAAAGATATTGTCTGTGAGTGCTCCAGAACTAATGCTACAGGCGAAACCAAGATGAAATTTCATACAGGAAGTGCCCCAGATTTTGAATGCGCTGTGTTCCAATGTCTCCTTATATGGCTGTGTATGGGTCACGAATGAGCTTAGACTTTCTGTCGTTTCCCCAAGGTGTCGACAGCATTGTGACGTATTTGTAGGCAAATACCGCTTGGTGTCCTCCGTTGCAATTATTGCATAATCTCCAGCTGCGTGTATTTTTCGTTTGCTTCGAGAAACACAGCTGCCACGAATGATTTATCATCGAATAGATATGTGAAAAACACCTTGAGGATTGATTCTAAACAACGTTTGCCATGTTTCTGTCGATATTTTGGAGTTAATTTGGTAAAAAGTTTGGCGTTGTAGAGACTGCATTTTCAGATTTTTTCTTAGCCAAAGCTGTTAAACAAGTTTTGGAAACTCAATTACTTGGTATTACTTTAGATTATAATCTGTCATGGTCAAAACATAGATTCTATGGTTGTACAAATGGGGAGAGGTACAGTGCATTCAGAAAGTATTCAGACCCCTTCACTTTTTCCACATTTTGTTAGGTTACTGCCTTGTTCTAAAATACATGACAAAGCAAAACAGGTTTTTATACATTTTTGCTCATTTATAAAAAATAATAATCTGAAATCACATTTACATAAGAATTCTGACCTTTTACTCAGTACTTTGCTGAAGCACCTTTGGCAGCGATTACGGTTTTGAGTTTCATTGGGTATGATGCTACAAGCTTGGCACACCTGTGTCATGACTCTCCTATGAGGATCCAAATATCAGGTTACCATGGATCAACTTCTACCAGATCCCTCTCACCCGCAGAGGTCCCTCACACCCGGTCGTAAACTTATGCAGCAGAGGACCCTTTTTAGCTTTTAGTTTTGGAATGTTAGTTGGTGATTGGAACGTCCTTTTGTTACAAAGACTTTTTGCTGCCCAAAAACTATAACGTCCAAAAGTGGACACCGGAACAATATTCCTAACATCTGAATGTGGGGAATGATGAGAGGTGGTCTATGGAATACAAATGTCGATTTTGTAATGTCATAAAAAATGTTATAACGAAAATATTGTAACTTGAACCGTATGCACACTGTAAATGTCAGGGTTTCATCCTTTACGCTGTGTCGGAAATTTCAAAGATTATGATAATGTTTTGTTAAGGTAGGAATGTGATTTTAGTTTTTCTAATGAAATCAGATTTTCATGATACTTCATCCCAGTAAGTAGCCATGCTCGAGGGAGGTCAGAGTGTATCAGCGTGACGGAAACTCCCCTTTTTTTACCAGAGTGTAGAAAGGATTAGTTGAGAATTAACATATGGGACCAGAAGGACTCAAGCTGCAGGTTAGGTCTCCATTGGTCGTGACCCTGAAAACCAACACGAGGTGAAGATGACAAAGTAGCATCTCTAACAATCAATGTTACGGCTGAGTACTTAGAACAGCTACTTTCTAAGAAAGTGAATAAGTAGAACCATCCTGTTCCTCTCTTCAAATCATCGTCAACTACACTGCTCTCATCAGTCCCCTGGGGATCATCGACATTGCTGATTAGCTGTCTTCAGAGGGCGCCTCTTCCTGGGAGTGAAAGTGAACACCACCCTGTTAGTCTGCTTCAGACGTCAGGACAAGGACATTGTGACCTCTTGTGGACAATCAGACCCTTACACTTAAGAGCTCAGGAGAAGGACAACGGAACCATTTCCACGAAGGCCTGGGTTCAATAGAGATAAACGGTGAAGGAGGACATCCAAACACACAAATACATGAATTACTTCTTACCCAAAATGGGCGGCGTTTCGGGCAAAGTATTATGATTACTGTGAGTGTAGTTCCAAGTGTATAAAAAACTAAAGAACATACAAATAACTTCACAGATCTTCATTGTAAACGGTTTAGACACCGTTTCCCATTCTTGTTCAATGAACCATAAACAATTAATGAACATGCACCTGTGGAACGGTCATTAAGACACTAACAGCTTAGAGACAGTAGGCAATTAAGGTCACAGTTATGAACACTTAGTAGAAAGGCCTCTTTAGTGTCCTGACTCTGAAAAACACCAAAAGAAAGATGCCACGGGTCCCTGCTGATCTGCCTGAACGTGCCTTAGGCATGCTGCAAGGAGGCATGAGGACTGCAGATGTGGCCAGGGCAATAAATTGCAATGTCTGTACTGTGAGACGCCTAAGACAGTGCTACAGGGAGACAGGACGGACAGCTGATCGTCTTCACGGTGGCAGACCACGTGTAACAACACCTGCACAGGATCGGTACATCCGAACATCACACCTGCGGGACAGGTACAGGATGCCAACAATAATTGCCCAAGTTACACCAGGAATGCACAATCCCTCCATCAGTGCTCAGACTGTCCACAATAGGCTGAGAGAGGCTGGACTGAGGGCTTGTAGGCCTGTGTAAGGCAAGTCCTCACCAGACATCACCGGTAACAACGTCGCCTATGGGCACAAACCCACTGTCGCTGGACCAGACAGAATTGGGAAAAAGTGCTCTTCACTGTCTCACATGGGGTGATTTGCGTTTATCGTCGAAGGAATGAGCATTACACCGAGGCCTGTACTCTGGAGTGGGATCGATTTGGAGGTGGAGGGTCTGTCATGGTCAGGGGCAGTGTGTCACAGCAATCATTGGACTGACCTTGTTGTCATTGCAGGCAATCTCAACGCTGTGCGTTACAGGGTAGACATCCTCCTCCCTTATGTGGTACCCTTCCTGCAGGCTCATCCTGACACGACCCTCCAGCATGACAATGCCACCAGCCATACTGCTCGTTCTGTGTGTGATTTCCTGAAAGACCGGAATGTCAGTGGTCTGCCATGGCCAGCGAAGAGCCCGGATCTCAATCCCATTGAGCACGTCTGGGACCTGTTGGATTGGAGGGGGAGGGCTAGGGCCATTCCCCCCAGAAATGTCCGGCAACTTGCAGGTGCCTTGGTGGAAGAGTGGGGTAACATCTCACAGCAAGAACTGGCAAATCTTGTGCAGTACATGAGGAGGAGATGCACTCCAGTACTTAATGCAGCTGGTGGCCACACCAGATACTGACTGTTGCTTTTTGATTTTGAACCCAACTTTGTTCATGGACACATTATTCCATTTCTGTTCGTCACATGTCTGTGGAACTTGTTCAGTTTGTCTGTTGTTGAATCTTATTTTCATACAAATATTTACACAGTTGACAGTGCAAGGATGTTTTTTTGTTTGCTGAGTTTAGATTGTTGATTCGATACATA
Organism: Oncorhynchus kisutch; assembly: GCF_002021735.2. Classification (NCBI taxonomy): domain Eukaryota; kingdom Metazoa; phylum Chordata; class Actinopteri; order Salmoniformes; family Salmonidae; genus Oncorhynchus; species Oncorhynchus kisutch. Next base: position 24,591,809 of record NC_034199.2, read on the forward strand.
AAAGTAATCAGATTAATGTTTAGTCACGTCACAACACCTGTATTTGGAGTTTTTCCCATTCTTCTCAGCAGAGCCTTTCAAGCTCTGTCAGGTTGGATGGGGAGCGTTGCTGCACAGCTATTTTCAGGTCTCTCCAGAGATGTTCGATCGGGTTCAAATCCGGCCTCTGGCTGGGCCACTCAAGGACATTTAGAGACTTATCCCATAGCCACTCCTGTGTTGTCTTGGCTGTGTGCTTAGGGTCGTTGTACTGTTGGAAGGTGAACCTTCGCCCCAGTCTGGGTTCCTGAGCGCTCTGGAGCAGGTTTTCATCAAGGATCTCTCTTTACTTTGCTCTGTTTATCTTTCCCTCAATCCTGACTAGTCTCCCAGTCCCTGCCACTGAAAAACATCCCCACAGCATGATGCTGCCTCCACCATGCTTCACCGTAGGGATGGTGATTAGTTTGGCTGGGTGGCCAGCTCTAGGAAGTCTTGGTGGTTCCAAGCTTCTTCCATTTAAGAGTGATGGAGACGACTGTTCTTGGGGACCTTCAGTGCTGCAGAAATGTTTCGGTACTCTTCCCAAGATCATTTCCCCGGCACAATCCTGTCTCGGAGCTCTACGCACAATTCCTTCGATCTCATGGCTTGGTTTTGGCTCTTACATGCACTGTCAACTGTGGGACCTTTATATAGACAGGTGTGTTACTATCCAAATCAATTGAATGTACCATAGGTGCACTCTAATCAAGTTGTGGAAACATCTCAAGGATGATTCATGGAAACAGGATGCACCTGGGCTCAATATCGAGTCTCATATTAAGGTTCTGAATACTTATAGATATAAGGTATTTCTGTTTTAGATTTTTTATACATTTCTAAACATCTGTTTTTGCTTTGTCATTATGGGTTATTGTGTGTGTAGATTTGATGAGGGGGTAAAAATTCTATACATTTTAGAGTAATGCTGTAATGTAAGAAATTTTGGAAAATGTCAAGGGGTCTGAATACTTAACAAATGCACTATGTCCATAATAGAAATACTCTACCTTTTTGACACAACACTTCAAAAAGCAAGTCCTACAGGCTCTAGTTTTGACTTACCTTGATTATTGTCCTGTCGTGTGGTCAAGTGCTGCAAAGAAAGACCTAGTTAAGCTGCAGCTGGCCCAGAACAGAGTGAGATGTCTTGCTCTTCATTGTAATCAGAGGGCTAATATAAATACTATGCATGCCAGTCTCTCTTTGACTAAGAGTTGAGGAAAGACTGACTGCATCACCTATTTTTATAAGAAACATTCATGTGTTGAAAATTCCAAACTTACACACATTTCTGACACACACACTTACCCCACCATGGGTCTTTTCACAGTCCCCAAATCCAGAATAAATTCAAGAAAGTATTCATTATTATGTACAGGCATTATCTCATGGAACTCCCATCTCATATTGCTCAAATGAACAGCAGACCTGGTTAAAAAAAAAGATGAACCAACAACTCACGGCACAACGTCTCTCCCCTATTTCACCTTGATAGTTTGTCTCTGTTATGTAGGCTGTGCTGTTTTTTAAAATTGTATTCATGTAGGTCTGTCCTTGAGCTGTTCTTGTTAATCAATGTTCTGTATTATGTCATGTTTTTTGTGGACCCCAGGAGGAGCAGCTGCTGCTTTTGCAAAATAAAGTAATAAAGTCCCTGTAGTGTACTTGCTGCCCTACCTTTGGCCTCTTTCTGTGGGGTAAACTAAATGAACCTCTGTTTCATCGCTGGTTTTAGCATTGCCACTTTATGGCTCTATGGAGAATGGAGATATTATACACAAAGGATCGTATGGGGACAATAACAAATAACTGTGGGTACAAGTATAAGACAGACATTTGTGGTGGAGATCCATGGTCAGACTGCCAGCCAGGTTTAGATGGGTTTAACACTGTATAACACGTTTAATTGAGTACAATATTCTGATTTTAAAATGAGACAGAATAGGTCTCCGGAACCTTCCCAGAGTCCTCACACAGTGTCAGTAAATTAGAGGGGAGAATTTGAGTTATGTGTTGATTGTCTGTGTGTTTCCTTGATACTGGTTAACACACTTTCAGAGGCAGTTATAGGCCTGAAGTGCAAACTTGATTTAAATGCTTGGTTGGTCTCACTGCGTTATGGCGCCTCTATCACACATTGACCATCTGAACCCAATGACCCAGCACTGACTTCTATCTGACCTTGTTCATTTCATTTACAGTTATTATATAATGTTTTTTATTTTATTTTTTATTTTACTTTTATTTAACCAGGCAAGTCAGTTAAGAACACATTCTTATTTTCAATGACGGCCTAGGAACAGTGGGTTAACTGCCTGTTCAGGGGCAGAACGACAGATTTGTACCATGTCAGCTCGGGGGTTTGGACTCACAACCTTCCGGTTACTAGGCCAACGCTGTAACCACTAGGCTACCCTGCCGCCCCAGGGTAGCCTAGTGGTAATTTTGGTCTACTTCCTTTAGTGTATCGTATCTCTCTCTTTCCTCTCTCACCCTCGCTCTCTCCTCTGCACAGATGGAGTCTAAAAGGAGGAAGTGAAACTCAGCCACTCAGCGACTGTTCCTCAACATTCTACTGCACTTTCAGAAGTGAAGCAAGGCCCACCTCAAGGCGGCACAGAATACAATCTGTCGTGACCAACATCACAGGGTCACTGAGAAACTGAATCCATCAACACAACATCTTTTGTTTAGTAACAATGGTTCGTATACACGAGTTTGAAGTGTTTCAGAATAGAAGTGCTGATATGCATTCAGATTTCCCTTTTAGATCGTAATGAATTAGATAATTTTGACTGAGGAGACCTGATTCTAGATCTGCACACCCACTCAGACTATTTTGTGAATACTGGACAGTATGATCACCACAGATCCTAACAGAACAGATCTGAACCTAACCGTGTCCTCTGGCAACCCTAATTGTTATCCATATATATCATGAAGTATTTTGTTCTTGTAACTGCCTTGGTTTCATTGTGCCATTTTAAAGTATGTTCCCAAGATGAATGTGGTTTTCACGACCTAATGGACCGAGGTTGTGGGAAAACGCTGAATGAAGTGAAAATACATTTTAGTATTCAGTGATCCTAATGTCTTACGATACACTGAATGCAGATGAGGATAGTTATTGTGTTGGATTTTACACTTTAATGTCCCACTTTAGACCACTGCAACGCAGCTCCTGTGGAAGACCTACCCTGTTTGAATCCCCCAGAATACATTATATTGATTCTACTCTTGATTCTACTCTACTTGTACTCTTAATTTATCATAGCCTCATAGGCTATCTGTAATCTTTCAACCCCAGGGCCCAGATTCACAAAACACTTCAAAAGCTAAACTTAAGAAGCTTCTTAAGAAAAAAAACAGGTTTGTTAGTACAAATCCTCAAATATTTCTTAAGATTCATGCTTTTCTTACGAACGTCTCACATCTTTTTAAGATGATTGTGGCTAAGCAACTGAACTAGCTCGCTATCTTGCCGGCAAGGGCAATTTTATTAGCATATTTCTTACTGCGATAACTGGAGAGAAAATTGGGTGTGGGGGATTTAAAAACAATCAATACTGGAACTTTCAGATGAAGTTTGAGTCAAGTAAACATGTTCAATTGCTTTCATTATCTTATTTTCTCATTTCCATCCATTTAAGAGCAGGCTTTAGCTATCTCGGAATTAAGAACATTTCCAAGAAGAAATCCACTGACAAGAATCACATTTCTTAACAATTTCCTTAGGAAGAAACTTAAGAACATTTTCAATAACTTTATTAAGGAATAGTAACTTTTTGTATTTTTTTTCAGTATAAAGTGAAGAAAAAATTGCACTTAAGAATACATTTCTTTTAAAGATTGTTTTGTGAATCTGGGCCCAAATCTCAGACCAACTGTAGAACTCTTACTCAGAACTGTAGCAGGGTTGGAGAGTGTGTGGTAGACTATGGTCAGATAACATTATTTTATAGCCATTTGAGGATGATTAAATGTGGTTATAAGTAAGAATGTCAGCATGTGTGTGTTTTCAGATCAATCAATCAAATGTATTTATAAAGCCCTTTTCACATCAGCCGATGTCACAAAGTGCTATACAGAAACTCAGCCTAAAACCCGAAACTGCAAGCAATGTCGATGTACAAGTACTGTAGATTGGAAAAACTCCCTAGAAAGGCAGTAATCTACAGTTGAAGTCAGAAGTTTACAGACATCTTAGCCAAATACATTTAAACTCAGTTTTTCACAATTCCTGACATTTAATCCTAGTAAAAATTCCCTGTTTTAGGTCAGTTAGGATCACCACTTTTATTTTAAGAATGTGAAATGTCAGAATAATTGTAAAGAGATTTATTTCAGCTTTTAATTTGTTTCATCACATTCCCAGTGGATCAGAAGTTTACATTCAATTAGTATTTGGTAGCATTGCCTTTAACTTGGGTCAAACATTTAGGGTAGCCTTCCACAAGCTTCCCACAATAAGTAGGGAGAATTTTGACCCATTCCTCATGACCAAGCTGGTGTAACTGAGTCAGGTTTGTAGGCCTCCTTGCTCGCACATGCTTTTTCAGTTCTGCCCATGTAGCCAATGTGAAATTGCTAGCTAGTTAGCGGTGGTGCGCGCTAGTGGCATTTCAATCGGTGACGTCACTTGCTCTGAGACCTTGAAGTAGTGGTTCCCCTTGCTCTGCAAGAGCCGCAGCTTTTGTTGAGCGATGGGCAACGATGCTTCGACGGTGACTGTTGACGTGTGCAGAGCGTCCCTTGTTCGCGCCCAGGTCGGGGCGAGGGGACGGGCGTAAAGTCTATACTGTTGCACCCACACATTTTCTGTAGGATTGAGGTCAGGGCATTGTGATGGCCACTCCAATACCTTTACTTTGTTGTCCTTAAGACATTTTGCCACAACTTGGAAGTATGCTTGGGATCACTGTCCATTTTGAAGACCCATTTGCGACCAAGCTTTAACTTCCTGACTGATTTCTTGAGATGTTGCTTCAATATATCCACATAATTTTCTTTCCTCGTGATGCCATCTATTTTGTGAAGTACACCAGACCCTCCTGCAGCAAAGCACCCCAACAACATGATGCTGCCTCCCCCATGCTTCACGGTTGGGATGGTGTTCTCCGGGTTGCAAGCCTCCCCTTTTTCCCCCAAACATAACTATGGTCATTATGGCTAACAGTTATATTTTTGTTTCATCAGACCAGAGGACATTTCTCTAAAAAGTTTGATATTTTTCCCCATGTGCAGTTGCAATCTGTAGTCTGGTTTTTTTTATGGCGGTTTTGGAGCAGTGGCTTCTTCCTTGCTGAGTAGCCTTTCAGGTTATGTCGATTTATAGGACTCGTTTTACTGTGGATATAGATACTTTTGTACCTGTTTGCTCCAGCATTTTCACAGGGTCCTTTGCTGTTGTTCTGGGATTGATTTGCACTTTTCGCACCAAAGTACATTAATCTCTAGGAGACAGAACGCGTCTCCTTCCTGTGCGGTATGACGGCTGAGTGTTCCCATGGTGTTTATACTTGCGTACTATTGTTTGTACAGATGAACGTGTTGCCCACATGCTTTTGGAAATTGCTCCCAAAAATGAACGAGACTTGTGGAGGTCTACAGTTATTTTTCTGAGGTCTTGCCTGACTTCTTTTGATTTTCCCATGATGTCAAGCAAAGAGGAACTGAGTTTGAAGGTAGGCCTTGAAATGCATCCACGTGTACACCTCTAATTGACTCAAATGATGTCAATTAGCCTATCAGAAGCTTCTAAAGCCATGACATAGTTTTCTGGAATTTTCCAAGCTGTTTAAAGGCACAGTCAACTTAGTGTATGTAAACTCCTGAAGCACTGGAATTGTGATACAGTGAATTGTAAGTGAAATAATCTGTAAACAATTGTTGTAAAAATGACTTGTCATGCACAAAGTAGATGTCCTAACTGACTTGCCAGAATTATAGTTTGTTAACAAGAAATGTGTGGACTGGTTGAAAAATGAGTTTTAATGACTCCAACCTCAGTGTATGTAAACTTTCGACTTCAACTGTAGGAAGAATCCAAGAGAGGAACCAGGCTCTGAGGGGTGGCCAGTCCTTTTCTGGCTGCGCCGGGTGGAGATTATAACAGTACATTGCCAAGATGTTCAAATGTTCATAGATGACCAGCAGGGTCAAATAATAATAATCACAGCGGTTGTAGAATGAGCAACAGGTCAGCACCTCCAGGAGTTAATGTCAGTTGGCTTTTCATAGCCGATCATTCAGGGTTAGAGAGAGAGTCGAAAACAGAAGGTCAGGGACAAGGTAGCACGTCTGGTGAACAGGTCAGGGTTCCATAGCCGCAGGCAAAACAGTTGACCTGGGGACACCCACAGCCAGGTGGCCTGGGGACAGCAATCTGTTTTCAGATTCAATGGTCAGATGTTTTGATGTGATTTTTAGTAGAATACGCAATGGTGAGATTCTGTGGGTGCCTTCTGAGGAATTCATTATGGCTGGTTGGCTGCCAGTACTGCTAGGGGGTGTTTAAAAATAAAATGTGTGTGTGGAGGGGGGGGGCTTTCCTTCTGAATCCCAGGCATCAACACATTTTAAAGTGGCCAGGTCATCAGTATTATTAGGTCTCTGCAGATTCAAGCTTCATGAAATACTGACCTTATTTTATTAACTTGTATAAGCGTAGGACATGAAGCAGTCAAGGTTGATTTGCTTTTTAGGAGAAAACTGTCATGGTTTGCTATCATATTGCATCGTCTGGTATTTCTCTGAATCGTCATACACATCACTACTTGTTCAGATGTTTATTTCTACTCCATACATTGACTGCTGTGATCCGGGATGTAAGCATTGAATATGTGTGTGGAGGGCTGTCTTACCAGGTAACATGCTTTTCATAATGTCAGTCACTTCACATGCAGAAATGCAACTAACCACATTAAAGGTTAACACAGCTCCCCCTGTATGAAGGAAGATGCTGTTGCTTGAAAATGTATGATGTCATGAAATGTAAAATAAAGAAATTAGAAATAGGCGTAGTGTGTTATTGCTTATTGAATACATTTGCAATTTACACAGAAAATGTCAAGTTGAAATATTTTCTGGAGGTTTTTGATTATGTGCCTCGAATGGAATTCTGGGTGCAGTCTCTGTACACCTGTATTAACCTTAGAGAAAGAGAAAAAGGTGGAGGTATTCTCTTGGCTGCTGTTTGTTCAGATCTGGCTTCCATATGCACTTTGTTCCAAGTCTGTTTTATCCTGAGCCAGGGGTTCGAGAGGGGTACGGAGCTTTGGAGAACACACTCACAGCTGCAAATCGTCCAGCATCAATCTGCAAGGCCAGTTCTATAGTGAAGGTGGGTTGGAGTGTTTTAGTTCTGCACCCTTTTTTTCCAATGTTTGTAATAGAGCCTCTAGCAAGGCTGGGGATATGATTGTGTGTCTTCAGAACTAAATCAAACATAATAATAATAATCAAACTAGTAATAATCAGCTGTAACAGTTTTCACAGGCTCATTGTAGACATAAGAAGATTGGAAAATTTCTCCACCAGTATAAGGTTTGGAATATGCCAAGATTCTCATGTTTTCTATTATGCTGCACTGGCCTCCATTGACGCAAACAGCTTCCCTTATACTAAGAGATTTATTCTAATGTGCTGCTTGGATTGATTATGTACGAAACCCACAGTAATATGCCTCCCACACACCTTTTCTGCTCTGTCATAAAGAATGACTTCAGTCCGGTTCCAGTCTGCCATGTCTCTCCAGTTGTCCCCATCTACCACCCCTCCCTCGATTGTGCATTCTCTCCATCCTTCTGGTGGCTGAAAGAGGGCTTTGTCCACTAAATAAAACACACACAGCCACTAGTGTGTCCAGGCCTGCAGATAAGACCAACAGGCAGATATTAGAGCATGGGCCAATTTTATGTATGTGTTCGTTCCAAGGGAGAAGGTCAGAGGCAGTGACTGACATATGCTCATATTAGGAGGATGAATTCCATTCAGCCCAACATAAAGGGAGATTCATTAACGCTTTGATGATGGCCTTTTTAATTACACTATAATATAAACCCCCTTAATTTATAATGTATGTCCTTATGTCTCAGCAGGTCCTAATGTCCTTGTTTTTATCTAAATAAATTATGATTGTGGAGCCTTATGCTGTAATAACCAATACGTCCACATGGCACAGGCAATGGTTTAGTCAGTGACACCGAATGAGAAGCCTGTCGTTTTACGATCCCGTAACCTATTCTGTATGTTTTTTTCGTGTTATTTGTAAGTTATTTTGTACATAATGTTTCTGCCACCGTGTCTTATGACCGTAAAGACCTAGATTCCAGGACAGCGATTACTCACCCCACACTGGAGGAATACTTTTCCATCAATGAGTCAGACGGTAAGGATTTACTTGAGATGCCCGACAAGGAGACGCCCGACAAGAAGGTGGCATTTTGGACGAAGATCTGGGTGTCTTGTTAGGATCCGGTAATCTACCTGTACCATCGGTCCTATTAACCAACGTATAATCAATGGAAAATAAAATAGACGAACTACGATCACGTATATCCTACCAACAGGACAATAAAAACTGTAATATCTTATGTCTCACCGAGTTGTGGCTGAACAACAACATGAATAAATCAAATCAAAGTGTATTTGTCACGCGTGCCGAATACAACAGGTGTAGACCTTACAGTGAAATGCTGAATACAACAGGTGTAGGTAGACCTTACAGTGAAATGCTGAATACAACAGGTGTAGGTAGACCTTACAGTGAAATGCTGAATACAACAGGTGTAGGTAGACCTTACAGTGAAATGCTTACTTACAGGCCCTAACCAAAAGTGCAATTTTTAAGTAAAAAATTGGTATTACAATAGATAAGTAAAGAAATAAAAACAACAGTAAAAAGACAGTGAAAAATAACAGTAGCGAGGCTATATACACGAGCGAGGCTACAACAGTAGCGAGGCTATATACAGGCATTGGTTAGTCGGGCTAATTGAGGTAGTATGTACATGTAGGTATGGTTAAAGTGACTATGCATATATGATAAACAGAGAGTAGCAGTAGCGTAAAAGAGGGGTTGGCGGGTGGTGGGTGGCTGACACAATGTAGATAGTCTGGGTAGCCAATGTGCGGAGGCACCGGTTAGTCGGGCTAAACGAGGTAGTATCTACATGAATGTATAGTTAAAGTGACTATGCATATATGATAAACAGAGAGTAGCAGCAGTGTATACGAGGGTTTGGGGGACACAATACAAATAGTCCGGGTAGCCATTTGATTACCTGTTCAGGATTCTTATGGCTTGGGGGTAGAAGCTGTTGAGAAGCCTTTTGGTCCTAGACTTGGCGCTCCGGTACCACTTGCCATGCGGTAGTAGAGAGAACAGTCTATGACTGGGGTGTCTGGGGTCTTTGACAATTTTTAGGGCCTTCATCTGACACCGCCTAGTGTAGAGGTTCTGGATAGCAGGCAGCTTAGCCCCAGTGATGTACTGGGCCGTACGCACTACCCTCTGTAGTGCCTTGTGGTTGGAGGCCGAGCAGTTGCCGTACCAGGCAGTGATGCAATGTAGAACCAAAGACATTAGACCCAAGCTTTATTTCACATTCTCAAAAACTAGCCACTCTTGCTTCAAGTGGTAATAATGGTCTATGTCGCAATTTCATAATAAAATTAGGGACATTTCTCTGGCACCATTCTCTGTTGAAGGACACTGTATTGTAATTGAGTTGTTGCATAGTAATCATGTAGCCTTAACTTGCAGAATTGTTTATTTTGAGGTGTTAAACGAGCATGTTTCAAATTAATTGACAATAACTGAGACTGGAATTTGTCACTGAAAAAAATGTCGCTATTACAATCATGCCACGCCCACATCATTTTGCAGTTATGCAAACTATTACCTCTGTCTTCCTATGACCATAGAGACAGTCATATGCACTCACATTACATTCATATTACATTCAAATTGAATTTCCATCCTGTCTCAAGAGGGAGAACATCTATTTACAGGGACTCACTGTTTCGGCTATATGGTCAACATATAGGGCTCAACATTTGACATAAACCATGGAAAGCCCCCAACCTGTAGCCAGCACAAGCATACTAACACGTGTATCTGTGCATATACATACACTCACTCACTCACTCACTCACTCACTCACTCACTCATACTGAGTAAGTCATATACAGACATATAGACACAGGCACACACACTTAGTTACACACAGGGACATAAAATGTTCGGTATGAGTTATTTTTCCGTTATATCCCCAAATCATCACTAATAATCACCAAGGTGGCTCAGTGGTTTCTTCATTAAAATATATATTTTGATAGTCAATAACAAATGATGGTTTATCATCATTATGTGTGAGATAACCTTTGTGATACACACTGCTAACGGGTGTTATTTTTGCTCCTCTAACTCTGAGGTGTGACGTGAAGGAGGGTTCACACTCAGAAGCACATATTCTCTAGTTCTAACCCTTGCCCACCTGTCTCACCCCGATCCTCCTACCCCCCCATCTTTAAATCACATTTTATTCTCTGAAATACTGCTGCACTGCGGTTTACACACTGCTCAACATTTCCATGACACCAGGAAGAGTGTGTGTTAGTTTTATATATGTATAAAAAAACATGAATCTCCCCAAGGAGTGACATTTTCATCCACAAAATATGTTCAGCTTTCCTCTTTTTCACTGAGAAGATCAAACAAAGAAGACAATTTAAACAGTAAAACAGTAAGCAGCACTCTGCCGTTATGGTCTGGATGAGGTCTCTTTCAGAGCCTATGGGCTCAGTGGACTCGGATGGCTGCATACTCTGAGCATTCATCATGGGGGGTTGGAATATGGGGGGGTTTCGGGGACCCTCTAGGGGTCTGGTGGTTCAGGCTAGCGTACACAAGGTGGTTTGACCCTTGACCTCCAGCTGTGATGTCAGAGGAAGGCAGAGTTCCGTTTGTCATCAGGAGGTTGTGTGCCGATGCCCTGTTGATGTGTTTGGCATAGGGACCATTGTTGTAGAGATTGTCAGAGTGGGCAGGGTTTGGTGTGAATGGTGATGATGCAAAGGTTCCCTTAGAGCAGGAGGAGAGGTCTGGACATGGTGCTGCCTGTGTGGACATTTCCATTAAACACAGAGAAAAACAATTAGACAAAGTCAGGACAGCAAGGCCTCCATTTTGTACAAATTTAGTGTATTGAGGACCAGTTTTGTCATGATAGTAAATGACCCAGTGGTTAATAGTAAGATGCTATAAGATTTCCTTACCTGCTCCTTTATGCCGTTATTTGTTGACCTTGTTGGTCCTGAATAATGAGTATAATTTAGAAAGTTAAAGTGACATGTTTGCTGTATTTCAACCTTGTACACAATAAAAGTTTTCAGTATTAAATGGGTCTAATAAATAACATGAGCTGGCGCACACCAAGAGAATATGATTTAGTGTAGAGGTGCTGACTAACGGTGAATAAAGTTATAAAACAAAGAGAGTCACACACTCCACATGCATAACCTTCCAGTAATGTATTGGTTAAAAACCACCAATGTTTCACTGTACCTTCTTCACCACTTCTTCATCACTGTGCCTTCTTCACCCTGATTACTGGGAGGTTATACATATGGAGTCTGCGACTCTCTTTGTTTTTATAGTATCAAATGGGTAACAGCATTAACAAATGAACATGAAGACCTGTCATATTCAAATTGCGGTTGAGAAGTTACGCTTTGACAGTGTCCAATACCCATCTCTGACTGACTGTGGTTGATCAATAAGTACATTCAGAAAGTATTCAGACCCCTTGACTTTTTCCACATTCTGTTGTGGTACAGCCTCATTCTAAAATAGATTACATTATTTCCCCCCCATAATTCTACACACAATACCCCATAATGACAAAGCAAAAACAGATTTCCCCCCCAAAAAACTGAAATATCACATTCACTTAAGTATTCAGACCCTTTACTCAGTACGATGTTGAATCACCTTTGGCAGCGATTACAGCCTCGTGTCTTCTTGGATATGATGCTACAAGCTTGGCACCTGTATTTGTGGAGTTTCTCCCATTCTTCTCTGCAGATCTTCTCAAGCTCTGTCAGGGTGGATGGGGAGCGTCGCTGCCAGCTATTTTCAGGTCTCCCCAGATATGTTAGATTGGGTTCAAGTCCGGGCTCTGGTTGGGCCACTCAAGGACATTCAGAGACTTGTCCTGAAGCCACTCCTTCCTTGTCTTGGCTGTGTGCTTAGGGTCGTTGTCCTGTTGGAAGATGAAACTTTGCCCCCGTCTGAGTTCGTGAGTGCTTTGGAACAGGTTTTAATCAAATATCTCGGTTCTTGGCTCTGTTCATCTTTCCCTCAATCCTGACTAGTCTCCTAGTCCCTGCCGCTGAAAAACATCCCCACAGCATGATGCTGCCACCAAACTTAACCGTAGGGATGGTGCCAGGTTCCTCTAGATGTGACGCTTGGCATTAAGGACAAAGAGTTCAATATTGGTTTCATCAGACCAGAGAATCTTGTTTCTTATGGTCTGAGAGTCCTTTAGGTGCCTTTTGGCAAACCCATATCCACAGAGGAACTCTGGAGCTCTGTCAGAGTGACCATTGGGTTCTTGGTCACCCCCTGACCAAGGCCCTTCTCCCCCGATTGCTCAGTTTGTTCGGGCGGCTAGCTTTAGGAAGGGTCTTGTTGGTTCCAAACGTCGACAATTTAAGAATAGTGGAGGTGATTGTGTTCTTGGGGACTTTCAATGCTGAAAACATGTTTTGGTACCCTTCCCCAGATCTGTGCCTCGACACAATCCTGTCTCGGAGCTCTACGGACAATTCCTTCGACCTCATGGCTTGTTTTTTTTCCTGACATGCACTGTCAACTGTGGGACATTATATAGACTGGTGTGTGCCTTTCCAAATCATGTCCAATCAATTTAATGTACCACAGATGGAGTCCAATCAAGTTGTAGAAATATCTGAAGGATGATCAATGGAAACAGGATGCACCTGAGCTCAATTTTTGAATCTCATAGCAAACGATCGTAATCTTTAAATAAGGTATTTTTTTATAAATTTTATTATTTTGTGTGTAGATTGATGAGGAACATTTTTTAACTAATCCATTTTAGAATAAGGCTGTAATGTAACAAAATGTGGAAAAAGTCAAATGGGCTGAATACTTCCGAATGCACTGTACGTAGCATACTGTTAAAGGAAATGTTAAGTAAATTGCCAAAATTAGCAAATATCAATCCCTTTCAAATGTAACACAAAAAGTATGTGTGACAAGATGGAAACATCTTGCCATGAGCATTGCCATTGATGCACCAGGAAGAGGAGACAGAGGACCAGCAGGATGTGGTCAGACCACGGTGGGTCCATCAGGGCAAAGATGCAATGTCTTTTGAGATCTCAAGACAGGTCATGCTTGTGTTACTCAGTTAGAGCAAACCCTCTCTGTGAGTTGAGTGGAGACACTGACGATATGTTCTGAATATTTCTCTCTCTCTCTCTCCTCTGCATCTACAGGGTTTTTCCACTTCCTGTCCTCCTACATATGAGCCTACCTACCATAGCTCTCTTGTCTATTGCTTCTACTTTAGAGGTCTGTTTCCTCTCCCTCACACATCGTAGGCCAACACGTATATGTCTTTTTAGTGGGTTACAGTATATTATTGTAGGTAATTTAATGGGCAATGATCTTTAAACTTATGCTCAGTTAAAAATGAAACTTTACACACTTTTACATGTTAGTCATTTAGCAGACACTCTTATCCCGTGCATACATTTTCAATCTTGTCTCCTCTTTGGTTCTCTATTGCTCCTCTTTTGTGCGTCAAGCAAGAGGGAACCTGACCATCAGAACAGCTCCTTGAATCCCTACTTCTTGAAGTTTACAGATGTGTCTAAAAAACACTTCTTTACCCTTTGGTGTGTGTACTTTACTATATTTATACTTGGAATGTTGCTTTTCAACAGCAAAAGTTTTTAAAAACTTTGGAGGATGTCTTTAATATAACATGGACGTGGACTAACTTAGTACAGCACCACCTGTGGTAAGAAACATTCACCTGATGACTGATGCTTTTCAGTCTTTCACTATTAGAGTTCATTAACAGTTGCAACCATTTTCTTTAGCTACTTTCACTTTCAGTGTGTTACAATACTGCCATCTTCTGATCAATAAATTACTGAAGCAGTTCTCCATTCTTGACTGTATTCATTTACGCAAGCAACAAAGTTGTGTTCAACAGCTACAGTTGATATACATTTCACATTAAACGTTCTGCCTCAATAGATATTATTCAAGGGCAGACAAAGAGATGTTACACAGCTGATATGATTTTGTCAATTTGATCACATCATCAGGTCATAGAGTCACAAATACTGCTTTGTTGATCTACATCAGCTTCCTGTATTCTCAGCTCACTCAGTTCCACTTCTGTATCCTGAGATGTTTCTGCAAACAGAGGCAGTCATAAGTATAAACATCCTGCAGATGACACAACACATCACAGCCGTGGGAAGTAGGTGTGCGGAGGGTGATGCAGCACCCCCTGAAAAATCACAAATTCTTAATAATAACAAAGATTTTTTACATTATTTTTTTCCGCAAAAGTAGTGCACTGGACCTTTACTAGTCCTTTATTAGCAGACCGATATAGGCATTTGTAGCACAGGCAAATAAAAAAAGGTCTGTGTTGGGCCTCCCGAGTGACATAGCCGTCTAAGACACTGCATCGCAGTGTTGCGGTATCACTACAGCCTGTGGTTCGAACCCAGGCTTTGTCACTACTGGCCGTGACCGGGAGTCCTATAGGGTGGTGCACAATTGGCCCAGCGTCTTCCGGGTTAGGGGCGGGTTTGGCGGTTGGGGGGCTTCACTTGGCTCATTGCGCTCTAGCGACACCTTGTGGCTGGCCGGGCGATGTTTGTGGCTTGTTGTGGATGAACGATGTTTCGTCCAACACATTGGTGCAGCTGGCTTCTGGGTTAAGCGAGCGGGTGGGGCCTGTTGGGGAGCCTGTTGGGGAGTTACAGCGATGAGACAAGATCGTAATTGGTTCTCTAAATATCACGAAATTGGGGTGAAAAGGGGTAGAATTACCCCAAAATTTAAATAACAAAGGTCTGCACTATGAACACGTGTGTGTGTGTGTGTGTGTGTGTGTGTGTGTGTGTGTGTGTGTGTGTGTGTGTGTGTGTGTGTGTGTGTGTGTGTGTGTGTGTGTGTGTGTGTGTGTGTGTGTGTGTGCATGCGTGCGTATTACTGTAACTCACCTTGTATTTGTATTTGTTAAGGATCCCCATAAGCTGCTACCTTTCTTCATGGGGTAAAACAACATTAAGGCAGTTATATAAAATTAAAAATATTACATGACATTATATTTCATAACACTTTTCACAACACATTAAGTTGGTGCCCTCAGGCCACTACTCTACTACCACATATCTACTATTCAAAATATATGTGTGTGTAGAGTGTATGTGTGTGTCTCTTTACAGTCCCAACTGTTCCATTATGTGTATTTTTATCGGTTTCTTAAATCTGATTCTACTGCTTGTATCAGTTACCTGATTGTGAATAGAGTTCCATGTATCCATGGCTCTATGTAGTACTGTGTACCTCCCAGAGTCATTTCTGGACTTGCTTGTAGTTTAAACAGACAGCTCGGTTCATTCAGCATAATAGCATAATCATCTCTACAAAATCAACTAGTGATGAAGTCAATATCTCTGCTACTTTGAGCCATGAGAGAATGACATGCATATTATTAATGTTAGCTATCCCTGTACATTTTAAGGCCAGCCGTTCTGACTGTTCTGAGCCAATTGTAATTGTCCTATATCCCTCTTTGTGACACCTGAACACATGATTAGGAAGTAGTCCAGGTGCGACAAAAATAGGGCCTATAGGACTTGCTTTTTTGTAGTGTTTTTAAGAAACCATAGCAACACTTTATTATGGATAGACTTCTCACCATCTTAATTACTGTTGCATTAACATGTTTTGACCATGACACTTTACAATCCAGTGTTACTCCAAGCAGTTTAGTCATCTCAACTTGCTCAATTTCTACATTATTCATTACAAGATTTAGTTGAGGTTTAGGGATTAGTGAATGATTTGTCCCAAATACAATGATTTCAGTTTTTGAAATATTTAGGACTAACTTATTCCTTGCCACCCATTCTGAAACTGACTGCAGCTCTTTGTTAACTGTTGCAGTAATTTCACTCGCTGTAGCAGCTGACACATATAGCATTGAGTCATCCGCAAACATAGACTCACTGGCTTTACTCAAAGCAAGTTGCATGTCATTAGTAAAGAATGAAAAAAGCAAGGGTCCTAGACAGCTGCCTGGGGAATTCCTGATTCTACCTGTATTTTGGTTAAGAGGCTTCAATTAAAGAACACCCTCTGTGTTAGACTGGTAACTCTTTATCCACAATATGTGACCGACCGCCTTGATTCGGTCTTAAGTAGCAACATTTTTAATTGTGTGTTTTTTTTAACATTGGATGAAAGCAGAGACACAGAGCTACATAATGATATATTATACACTGCATTTGAGGAACAATGGGAAAGTCATTCTGCTTTAAAAGGTTGATAAACTTGTAACCTCACTTTTGAGAAAATGGCCATTTAATATGTTTGGTACCTACTGGAGAGCCCATCTTTGTCTACACCCATTCAGCATCGTTCACACCCTCTTAAGCCCCACCCATCTCTTTAAGGGTTGATCTGTCAGTTATTCTGTCAAACTTTCTGTCAGAATTAGAAATGTATAATATCTGAAAATGTAGCTAGACTATCTTACCCGTATACATCATGGATGGATGCTTCTCCCTGTCACAGATGCCATGGTTGCCCTTAGTTTGAAGATGTAATCTGGAGTTGTTTTCTCCATCTCCTTAGCTCTCATACTCTTATTCCACTGATTTCAAAACTCGGTCCTCCAGAAAGTCTAGAGCAACACGTATGCAGTTGTATTACGTGATATATTTCAAAACAAGCCCTGTTAGACAGGATTACCTACAGATACTGACCAGATCAAATAGACAGAAGCGTGCTATATGGCAGACCAATCCGAACTCATCTCTCAGCATGTCTAGCCCACTCATTATCTCAGCCAATCAAGGCTAGCTGTCTTTTTCTGTGGCTAAAACAACTAAGCTTGTAATTTAACCATTTTATTTATATTTAGATGGCATACAATTTGTTATTAAGGCACATGAAAGTTCACATGTTCCAGAAGGCATGTCTGCCAAAAAAAAAAAACACAGTTTAATTGGAAAAAAAGTTTACGTTCAAATGGCTCTCCTTTGTGGCCCGCGACATATTCCTAGTTTCCTGAAAACACATAGCAGGGGGTGTGAAGCCATAACACATACATATTTACAGCAGCAGACTATGATCAATAATGTCAAAACATTAACAAAACAGCTCCCACAATCTTTTAAGGGGGTGGTAAGTTTTTGAAAGAAAATGCACATTTTCAAAATTTGACCCTTGGGTACTTGACTTGATGTGCATTTGCAATATGAAAATGTACTGTGGACCGCGCTCGTCATCTATTGGATTTTTGCCGTTTGACACTTGGCATTTGCCATATGACATTTGCAATAAGTTTTGAGTGAAAAGGCTTCCATTTGAGTGGTATTGTACATCGTGTATGTTTCGTACGGTGCCAAAAAGTTCCCATTCATTTTTGTCCATTTCAGGGGGGTATTCCCTTACATGAGACAATGGTCCCCAGTGGACTGACAAGATATGACAGCTTGTTACAACATAGATAGGGGGGGGGGAAGGCACACTTATCGTCAAGACATTTCAGAATGATTCTCACAGTAGCGTTAATCATATAGTTGGCTCACAAACCGCCACCCATTTGGAGTAAGAAATCGTGAATGTATTTACGTGTTGTTGTGAACAGCCCTCCTTCGGAAGGTTGTGGGCCTTCCAGGTGTATGGCTCTGATTGTCTGAAATAGGAGTTTCCCCTTTCCCGTCTTCTACTTTTGTTCACTCTGGAAGATAACCAGCCATGTCGACGGTTCCCATTTGTGATGAGCGTAGTAGGATAGTCTGACTTAGATTCGCTTTCTCAATATCTGATTTAAGACAGCTAATCAGCTGTATCAGATATTGTCTGAGGTGAGCTTCTCGCCTCTTCCTCCTCGCGTTGGTATTCAGGATTCAGACCACGATGGACATGAGCTGCAGCTCTTTGTCTCTCTGGTCTAAAATAAAGTGAGTTTATTTTATTTGTGTTGAGGTTCAGAGTTTCAACAATTTAAAATATGTGGCTCTCGCCTCACATTTCCTGGTCTAATGTTAATTTTGTTACCAAGGCTTTTTATGCACTCTGGCCAAAAGGAGCGTTCCGTCATGCTGACAAGCTCTCTGACCTCACTCGAGGCGTGGCTACTTAATGTGCAAAGGATATGATTAGAAGTTATCTCTTATGACTCCTAAATCACATTCCTATCATAACAAAAAATACATTTTTATTATTATGTGCACAATGTATTGGATGGAAACTTAACAGATTAACAGGTTATCCTTTCCAAGTTACAGTATTTGGTCCATACAGTTTTTAATATCATCCCAAAATGAAAAACAATATGACGTTAGTTCTCTACATCTCCCCCCTGACCATTTCCCACAATCCCCATGTTAGAATTATTGTTCCATTTTCCACTTTTGGACATCAAGAGTTTTGGGCGGGCAAAAGTGTCTGTAAACAAAGACATCCCTTTAACTAAAGAGTAAAGAGAGAGTTCTCTTCTGCTTAATTAATGACTGAGAGTGAACGGTCGACCATTCAGCAGCTCCCCCTCTCCCCTTTGTGGGAGAGAGAAAGGACTGGTTACTGTCCCCTCCCCCAGCAGTCTGATCTGACCCATTCTGATCCTCACAGGACAGTCATGACACCGTAGAGCATCTTCTGTTTCCATAAAGTGTCAAAGTTAAATATAAAGGTTATTCCAACAGAGCTACAGTAAACGTTTAGCCAGGTGTGTAACGCCATTAGCCTGCTGAATCTTTTATACCCTCGGCCCAACAAGCTAGAATCAAATCCATTTTTAGCAGTTCCAAGCTAGCCCTCCTAATGTCGTTTGACCCCACATGGACTATGACAGCGTCAGCTCCCGTCAGCTGTCGTAGAATGGTCGGAAGCAGCCTTGTAATGACCTGTACTCGTGCTCCAGGATAGCACAGGGTTCTTGCCACGGGACCAAGATGTTTCTTACCATAGAGCTGCCAATGATAAAAGCTGGTGCAATGGCTGAGGTAGTCTGGCCGTTCTTTAGCCTTGAGTGGTTTCACAGACCCCTCGAGGAACAAAGGGTGGTGGTGTCCGATGGACCGGAGCCAGCTGTAGTATCCATCGTGGATGATGAATGGGCCAGAGTCTTAGACAGCCTCACTGTCCGATGAGGGGGAGCTCTGAGGATCTGAACCTGAGGTAGAAGCCACCGGAAAAGGAGACAGAACAGAGGACGTAGGCTCAGGTACCTCTGGATCAGATCTCGAATTGGAAGCCCCCGGGGAAGAAGATGCCAGAACCTCTGTATTCAAGGCAGTGAAGCTGTTTCTCGTCTGTGTCTGGTCCGGGCTTACCTTTGCCAAGGAGGCCCCTATCTCCATGACTGGTTGTTAGGATCGAGAACAGGAACATCCCCCAAGACATATTCCTTCTCAATGCAATTGTAATATTCTGTGGCCCTGATTCCTCCTCTCACTACACTCCCCTCACTACACATGTGATGGTCAGGAGGATAGGAATGGTACAGATGCCTGCAATCGTCAGGATATGAGCGATGTTCATCCCCAAATTACCAGACTGCTTCTTGGTAGGAGCTATCATGGTTCTGTACTGTCTCTATGATGCTGACCAGGGGTGAAGCAGAGTTTAATGTGTTCTTTCAGGAGATGGAGGCAGATGGTTTCCCCCCTTCAGCTAAACACACAGCCACCCTCCTACTCCCCTCCAACTGCAGCCAGACAGACACACTGGGTGGGGGTGCACACTTGGGGGAAGTACGAATCAGGGCCACTGAATATTACAATTGAATTATGAAGGAATATGTCACAGAAAAGATATAAGCATAGGCACAAACAGAATGAAGCTAAAAAATACACTAAAGCTTAAAAAAGGGGATGACGAAGACCAGGGCCGGCCTTTGCCTTTCTGCCGCCTTAGGCAAGACCAAAAATGGCTGCCCCCCACAAAACTACAATAGTCCCAGTAAACAAAAGTTTGTTGATAAGACGCATAAACTTCCAGACGTTGAAGTTAGGTTTAATGTAGGTTTTGAATTGTTCCCAGGCCGTCATTGAAAATAAGAATTTGTTCTTAACTGACTTGCCTGGTTAAATAAAGGTAAAATAAAAATAAAAATAAAAAATGAAAGGTGAAAGGTATTTTCCGTATGTTTAAAATAAATACTTTCCATGACATTGAAAAAGCATATTTTCCAGACCTTGAAAAATATGTATTTTCCGGACCTTGAAATAAGGTTCATTTTTGGATCTGAATTAAAGTTGAAAATGCTTATTTTCCTGATGTTGAAAATATGTATTTTCCGAATGTTGAAATCAGGCTCGTTTTTGGTTCTGAATGAAAGTTGAAAATAAGTCATTTATAGAAATCTATGATTGTGCAGATTTGGTCCAGACTGGGACAAAAGGCCACTAAAAAAGTTGCCCAAAAGGCATTGGCGTCGGTCGGTGCTTACTGAGGTGTAGCCTACAGTGTTGTCTGAAATGTAATTTTATGAATGCCCATCTGTGTCGTAAGCCAACCATTTGTAAAAAAAAATAATAAAAAAAATACACCCAATAGCTGTCGGCTCTGCTTACTGGGGTGTAGACTACCATCTCAGCCCACAATTTAATTTTATGAATGCCCATCTATGTGTTAGGCCCACCGTTTGTAAAACAGGCTGTTGCATTATTTTTTATTAGTCCTGATTCCTGTGAGTAATCAATGTGTCTATTTAAGCTCTGAATATCAGCTACCCAACTTCATCAGGAGTTATTCTGATCCTATTTACAATATTTTTACACAGCGGGAAATGCAGAAGTATTCTAGTTTTCACTGTGATCATCAAGTCAAAAATTGATGGACATAAACTTGAAACTACTGATCGTGACAATGGGGTGAAGCTCCTGGACAAGTTGTGATTGTCCATTCCAAATTGTCCATTTTACTTTGACCTGTCCTGTTTTTAGGACATGTTGTCTGTTAAAATGACAGCTCATTTTTTATTTGACTGAACACCATTTAGGTTAGGCTATTTGATCGGAGAAACCTGCATGATGTAAAGAGTATCTGTCTCATTACATTGTCATACAGCCTGCCATTTTAGTGGAGTCTGCCACTAGCATAGTCAGTGTAGTCAGCTCAGCTAACCCCATTGAGACCATATCTGTGCCTAAATGTAGGTTTGGCAAAGCTAATTAGCAATCTCACAGGGAAAAAAGACCTCCTCCATTCCTGTCATTATTGAAAGAGATTGTGATATCTCACATCTCAAAATAGGGCTACCTAATGTTAGATCCATCACTTACAAGATAGTTATTGTCAATGCACTAATCACTGATCATAATCTTGATGTGATTGGCCTGACATGGCTTAAGCCTGATGAATTTACTGTGTTAAATGAGGCCTCTCCTCCTGGTTACACCAGTTAACACCGCGCATCCCGCAAAGGCGGAAGTGTTGCTAGCATTTATGATAGCAAATTTCAATCTACCAAAAAAATTACTGCATTTTTGTATTTTGATTTTGAGCTTCTAATAATGAAATATATACAGCCTACTCAAACACTTTTTATAGCTACGGTTTATAGGCCTCCTGTGCCGTATACAGCGTTGCTCACTAAGTTCCCTGAATTTCTATCGGACCTTGTAGTCATGGCAGATAATGTTCACATTTTTGGTGACTTTAATATTCACATGAAAAAGTCCACAGACCCACTCAAAAAGGCTTTCGCAGCCATCATGGACTCAGTGGGATTTGTCCAACATGTCTCTGGACCTATTCACTGCCACAGTCATGCTCTGGACCTAGTTTTATCCTGTGTAATAAATATTGTGGATCTTAATGTTTTCCTCCATAATCCTGTACTATCGGACCATCATTTTATTACGTTTGCAATCACAACAAATAATCTGCTTTGACACCAACCAAGGAGCATCAAAGCCGTGCTATGCATTCTCGGACAACCAAAGATTCCTAGATACCCTTCCAGACTCCCTGCACCCACGCAAGGATGTCAGAGTACAAAACCCTGGATGCAGTCGCACCCCTAAAAACAAAAACATTTGTCACAAGAAACTAGATCCCTGGTATACAGAAAATACCAGAGCCTTGAAGCAAGCTTCCAGAAAATTGGAACGGAAATGGCGCTCCACCAAACTGGAAGTCTTCTGACTAGCTTGGAAAGACAGTACCGTGCAATACCGAAGAGCCCTCACTGTTGCTCGATCGTCCTATTTTTCCAACTTAATTGAGGAGAATAAGAACAATCCCAAATTAATTTTTGATACTGTTGCAAAGCTAATTAAAAAGAAGCATTCCCCAAGAGAAGGTGGCTTTCGCTTCAGCAGTGATTTAATTCATGAATTTCTTTGATGAAAAGATCATGATCATTAGAAAGCAAATGATGGACTCCCCCTCCTTCTCCAAAGCTCAGTTGTCCTGAGTCTGCACAACCCTGCCAGGACCTATGATCAATGGAGACATTCAACTTTTTTAATCCTACAGTATATCTCTTGACACATTCATGAAAATAGTAATGGCCTCTAAACCTTCAAGCTGCAGTTGGACCCTATTCCAACTAAACTACTGAAAGAGCTGCTTCCTGTGCTTGGCCCTCCTATGTTGAACATAATAAATGGCTCTCTATCCACCGGATGTGTAACAAACTCATTAAAAGTGGCAGTAATAAAGCCTCTCTTGAAAACGCCAAACCTTGACCCAGAAAATGTAAAAATCTATCGGCCTATATCGAATCTCCCATTCCTCTCAAACGTTTTTGAAAAAGCTGTTGCACAGCAACTCACTGCCTTCCTGAAGACACACAATGTATACGAAACACATCAGTCTGGTTTTAGACCCCATCCTAGCACTGAGACTGCACTTGTGAAGATGGTAAATTACCTTTAAGTGGTGTCAGACCAAGGCTCTGCATCTGTCCTCGTGCTCCTAGACCTTAGGGCTGCTTTTGACACAATTGGTCTACACGGACAAGTTCTGGCCTGGTTTAGATCTTATCTGTCTGAAAGATATCAGTTTGTCTCTGTGGATGGTTTGTTCTCTGACGAATAAATTGTAAGTTTCAGTGTTCCTCAAAGT
Organism: Oncorhynchus kisutch; assembly: GCF_002021735.2. Lineage (NCBI taxonomy): Eukaryota > Metazoa > Chordata > Actinopteri > Salmoniformes > Salmonidae > Oncorhynchus > Oncorhynchus kisutch. The sequence continues at coordinate 24,615,204 of NC_034199.2, forward strand.
TCCATTTTAGGACCACTATTGTTTTCACTTTATATTTTACCTCTTGGTGATATCATTTGGAAACATAATGTTAACTTTCACTGCTATGCGGACGATACACAGCTGTACATTATGATGACACATGGTGAAGCCCCAAAATTGCCCTCCCTGGAAGCCTGTTTTTCAGACTTTAGGAAGTAGATGGCGGCACATTTTTACTTTTCAAATCGGACAAAACAGAGATGCTAGCTCTAGGTCCCAAGAAACAAAGAGATCGTCTGTTGGATATGACAATTAAAGGGAAGCAAATCAACTAAATGTGGAGGGACCTACCTGAATGTGTCCAATAGAAACTCTCGTTTTGCTCTGTTTTCTTCGATTTGGTTCTTAAAAGGTTAAAGGAGTAGTTCACTATTCAAGTTTGTAATGACTGTTTAAAGAAAACTGAACCATGGATTACAGTTCCTCCTGAGTGGCGCAACGGTCTAAGACACTGGAATTCGGTGCAAGAGGTGTCACTACAGTCCCTGGTTTGAATCCAGGCTGTTTCACATCCGGCCATGATTGGGAGTCCCTTAGGGCAGTGCACAATGGGCCCAGTGCTGTCCAGGTTTAGCAGTCATTGTATTTAAGAATTTGTTCTGAACTGACTTGCCTAGTTAAATGAAACTTGTTTTTGACAGTATGGAGGACAATAGCACGATGGAGTTTAGAAGGCAGGAATTCCAACTTTTATTCCATAGGCTGGGATCCATAATATGCAGCTGTTCCAAGAGCACATTTTTCACTGGCTGTCCACTGGGTCGTAGGCTATTCATTACACCGATTCTGTTGCAAAACGTTTCTTAATAAGGATCCTACCCTTTTTTTCCATTTTCGCCTAAAATGAAATACCCAAAACTAACTGCCTGTAACTCAGGCCTTGAAGCAAGGATATGCATAATCTTGGTACTATTTGAAAGGAAACACTTTGAAGGTGTGTGGAAATGTGAAAGGAATGTAGGAGAATATAACACAATAGATCTGGTAAAAGATAATATAAAAATAAAAATAAACGTTATTTTGTATTTTTTGTAACATCATCTTTGAAATGCAAGAGAAAGGCCATAATGTATTATTCCAGCCCAGATACATTTTTGATTTTGGCCACTAGATGGCAGCAGTGTATATGCAAAGTTTTAGACTGATCCAATGAACCATTGCATTTCTGTTAAAAATTATGTGTCAAGACTGCCAAAATGTCTCAAATAAAACTGTGAAGGACCTCTGCATTACTCTGGACCCTGATCTCTCTTTTGACGAACATATCAATACAATTTTTGTCCAAACATTATGCATAAAAGCTAATCCATGCTTTAGTCACTTCTAGATTAGACTACTGCAATGCTCTACTTTCCCGGCTACCCGGATAAAGCACTGAATAAAGTGCTAAACACTTCTGCTAGAATCTTGACTAGAACCAAAACAATTGATCATATTACTCCAGTGCTAGCCTCTCTCCTCTCTCTGTTAAGGCTAGGGCTGGTTTCAAGGTTTTACTAATAACCTACAAAACATTACATGGGCTTGCTCCTACCTATCTCTCCGATTTGGTCCACGGCGTACATACCTACACGTATGCTGCAGTCACAAGATGCAGGCCTCCTTATTGTCCCTAGAATTTCTAAACAAAAAGCTGGAGGCAGGGCTTTCTTCTATAGAGCTCCATTCTTATGGAATGGTCTGCCTATCCATGTGAGAGACGCAGACATGTTCTCGACCTTTAAGTCTTTTTTGAAGACTCATCTTTTCAGTAGGTGCTATGATTGAGTGTAGTCTGGCCCAGTGGTGCGAAGATGAATGAAAAGGCACTGGAGCGACGAACCGCCCTTGCTGTCTCTGCCTGTCCGGTTCCCCTCTCTCCACTGGGATTCTCTGCCTCTGCCTCTATTACGGGGGCTGAGTCACTGGCTTACTTAGTGCTCTTCCATGCCATCCCTAGGACGGGTGCGTCACTTGAGTGGGTTGAGTCACTGACGTGATCTTCCTGTCCGGGTTGGCGCCCCCTCTTGTTCGTGCCATGGGGGAGATCTTCGTGGGCTATACTCATCCTTGTCTCAAGGTAGTAAGTTGGTGGTTTGCGGATATCCCTCTAGTGGTGTGAGGGCTGTGTTTTGGCAAAGTGGGTTGGGTCATAACCTGCCTGGTTGGCCCTGTCCGGGGTTATTGTCGGACGGGCCCACAGTGTCTCCCGACCCCTCCTCTGTCTCAGCCTCCTCTATGCTGCAATAGTTTATGTGTTGGGGGGCTAGGATCAGTCTGTTAAATCTGGTGTAATTCTCCTGTCTTATCCAGTGTCCTCTGTGAATTTAAGTATGCTCCCTCTATGCCTCAGGACAGCCTGGCCTGATGATCCCTTGCTGCCCCCAGGCCACCTGGTCATGCTCCTGCTCCAGTTTCAACTTTTCTGCATGTGGCTATGGAACCCTGACCTGTTTACAGGACGTGCTACCTTGTCCCGAACCTGCTGTTTCGACTCTCTCATTTAATTAATGAATGTTGCTGGAAAGGGCTCTTCAGAGACGAGGTTCAGGTAGAATTACTTCCAGGTGGATTCTTTCCCTGACTTACTGTAAAAAGCAAGAGAACCATGCACACATACGCACACACGTGCATGCACATAGTACACACACATCGTTCAATTAAAGTCCGTGTCAAATCAGTTTTGGATTATTATTTGTTTTGTGTTTGAAGATGTGGTGTTTGTGTGATTAAGTGAAACACAAACCCAGGCTGGTGGTGTGTCTGCCTGAGGGAGCACTGACAGAGAGTTTACATTAGCACTGAAGAATGTATCTATTAAATAAAATAAAATTGTGTTTGTCACATGCGCCGAAAACAACAAGCCCTAAACCAACAATGCTGTTTTAAGAAAATACTAAAAAAGTTACAAATAACAGTAACAAATAATAATTATAAAGCAGCAGTAAAATAACAATAACGAGGCTATACACAGGGCGTACCAGTAAGGAGTCAATGTGTGGGGGCGCTGGTTAGTTGAGGTAATATGTACATGAAGGTAGAGTTATTAAAGTGACTATGCGTAGATAATAACAGAGAGTAGCAGCAGCTTAGAAGGGGGGGGGGGCAATGAAAATATTCTGGGAAGCCATTTGATTAGATGTTCAGGAGTCTTATGGCTTGGGGGTAGAAGCTGTTTAGAATCCTCTTGGACCTAGACTTGGCGCTCCAGTATTGCTTGCCACGCAGGTAGCAGAGAGAACAGTCTATGACTGGAGTCTTTGAGGGCGGCAAAGCCAATAGCAGAGAGTACAGTCTATGACTAGGGTGGCTGAAGTTTTTGACCATTTTTAGGGCCTTCCTCTGACACCCCTGGTATAGAGGTCCTGGATGGCAGGAAGCTTGGCCCCGGTGATGCACAGGGCCGTACGCACTACCCTCTGTAGTGCCTTGCAGTTGGAGGCTGAGCAGTTGCCATACCAGGCAGTGATGCAACAAGTCTGTATGGTCTCGATGGTGAGCTGTAGAACCTTTTGAGGATCTGAGGACCCGTGACAAATCTTTTCAGTCTCCTGAGGAAGAATAGGTTTTGTCATGTCCTCTTCACGACTGTCTTGGTGTGCTTGGACCATATTTGTTGGTGATGTGGATGCCAAGGAACTTGAAGCTCTCAACCTGCTCCACTACAGCCCCGTCGATGAGAATGGGGGCATGCTCAGTCTTCCTTTTCCTGTAGTCAACAATCATCTCCTTTGTCTTGATCAAGTTGAGGGAGAGGTTGTTTTCCTTGCACCACATGGTCACGTCTCTGACATCCTCCCTATAGGCTGTCTCGTCGTTGTCGGTGATCAGCCTATCACTGTTGTGTCATCGGCCAACATAATGATGGTCTTGGAATCGTGCCTGGTCGGGCAGCCATAAGTGAACAGGGAGTACAGGAGGGGACTGAGCACGCACCCCTGAGGGGCCCATGTGTTGAGGATAAGCGTGGCGGATGTGTTCTTACCTGCCCTTGGGGCACCACCTGGGGGCGGCCCTTCAGGAAGTCCAGGATCCAGTTGCAAAGGGAGGTGTTTAGTCCCAGGGTCCTTAGCTTAGTGATGAGCTTTGACGGCACTATGGTGTTGAACACTGAGCTAATGAATAGCATTCTCACATAGGTGTTCCTTTTGTCCAGGTGTGAAAGGGCAGTGTAGAGTGCAATAGAGATTGCATCATCTGTGGATCTGTTGGGGCGGTATGCTAATTGGAGTGTGTCTAGGGTTTCTGGGAGGATGCTGTTGATGTGAGCCATGACTAGCCTTTCAAAGCACTTCATGGCTACAGATGTGAGTGCTACGGGGCGGTAGTCATTTCGGCAGGTTACCTTAGTGTTATTGGGCACAGGGACTATGGTTGTCTGCTTGAAACATGCTGGTATTTCAGGGAAACCAGGGAAAGGTTGAAAATGTCAGTGAAGACACTTGCCAGTTGTTCAGCACATGCTCGGAGTACACGTTCTGATAATCTGTCTGGCCCTGTGGTCTTGTGAATGTTGACCTGTTGAAAGGACTTACTCACATCGGCTGCGGAGAGCGTGATCACATAGTCCTCCTGAATGTTTCAGTGTTACTTGCCTCGAAATGAGCATAGAAGATATTTAGCTTGTCTGGTAGGTTTGTGTCGATGGGCAGCTCTCGGCTGTGCTTCCCTTGGTAGTCTGTAATAGTTTGCAAGCCCTGCCACATCCAACGAGTGTCGGAGCCGGTGTAGTATGATTCGGTCTTAGTCCTATATTGTGGCTTCGTCTATTAGATGGTTTTATCGGAGGTCATAGCGAGATTTCTTATAAGCTTCTGGGTTAGAGTTCCGCTACCTTGAAAGCTGCAGCTCTATCCATGGTTTTTGATTAGGGTATGTACGTTCAGTCACTGTGGGGGGACGTCATTGATGCACTTATTGATGAAGCCAGTGACTCATGTGGTGTACTCCTCAATGCCATTGGAAGAATCCTGGAACATATTCCAGTCTGTGCTAGCAAAACAGTCCCGCAGTTTAGCATCTGCTTTATCTGACCACTTTTTATTGAATGATTCACTGGTGCTTCCTGATTTAATTTTTGCTTGTAAGCAGGAATCAGTAGGATAGAATTGTTGTCAGATTTGCCAAATGGAGGGAGAGGGAGAGCTTTATACACGTTTCTGTGTGTGGAGTAAATGTGGTCTAGAGTTGTTTCCCTCTGGTTGCACATTTAACATGCTGATAGAAATTAGGTAAAACTGATTTAAGTTTCCCTGCATTGAAGTCCTGGCCACTAGGAGCGCCGTCTCTGGATGAACATTTTCCTGTTTGCTTAAGGCGGTATACAGCTATTTGAGTGCGGTCTTAGTGTCAGCATCGGTCTGTGGTGGTATGTAGACAGCTACGAAAGATACAGATGAAAACTCTCTAGGTAGATTTTGTTGTCTACAGTTTATCATGAGATACTCTACCTCAGAGGAGCAAAAATCTCAAGACTTCCATAGATATTGTCCACCAGCTGTTTTTTTGCAAATATATATAGACTGCCACCCCTTGTCTTACCAGAGGCTGCTGTTCTATCCTGCCGATAGAGTGTATAACCCACCAGCTGTATGTTATTCATGTTGTCGTTCAGGTACGACTCGGTGAAACATAAGATATTACATTTTTTAATGTCCCGTTTGTAGGATATACATGCTTTTTTGTGCGTTGGCTAGTAGTACGGATGGCAAATGCAGATTATCCACTCGTTGCCTGATCCTCATGAGGTACCCGTTCTCCTTTCGTGAAATCTCTGTCTCTTTCTCCTGTGAATGATGGGAACGAGGGCCTGTTCGGGTGTCTGGAGAAAATCCCTCTCGTCCGACTCATTAAAGAAAAATTATATGTCCAATTAAAGGTGAGTAATCTTTGTTCTGATGTCCAGAAGCTGTTTTCGGTCATAAGAGACAGTAGCAGCAACATTATGTACAAACTACGTTACGAAAAACACAACAAAAACAAACAAAATAGCACGGTTGGTTAACTTCTTGGTGACAGGGGGGCAGTATTGAGTAGCTTGGATGAATAAGGTGCCCAGAGTAAACTGCCTGCTACTCTGTCCCAGATGCTAATGTATACATATTATTATTAGTATTGAATAGAAAACACTCGGATGTTTCTAAAACTGTTTGAATGATGTCTGTGAGTATAACAGAAAACCTGAGAAAAATCCAACCAGGAAGTGGGAAATCTGAGGTTTGTAGTTTTTCAAGTCTTTGCCATTAAAATATACAGTATAGATGGGGTCATATTGCACTTCCTACGGCTTCCACTAGATGTCAACAGTCTTTAGAACATTGTTTGAGGCTTCTACTGTGAGGTGGGGGCGAATGAGAGGATTGAGCCAGGTGTCTGGCAGAGTGCCACAGGCTCTGACGCGTGGTCACGAGCGAGTTAGCTCTCGTTCCATTGCTTTTCTATAGACATAGGAATTTTCCGGTTGGAACATTATTGAAAGATTTATTTTAAAAACATCCTAAAGATTGATTCTATACTTAGTTTGACAAGTTTCTACAGGCTGTAACGGAACTTTTTGAACTTTTCGTCCAACGTTCAGCTGGACCTGAACGTGCGTTTGAATTTGTTTACCAAGCGCCCTAACAAAAGAAGCTATTTGGACATAAATTATGAACTTTATCAAACAAATCAAACATTTATTGTGGAACTGGGATTCCTGGGAGTGCATTCTGATGAAGATCATCAAAGGTAAGTGAATATTTATAATGCTATTTCTGACTAATGTTACCCAATATGGCAGATATCTTTTTGGCTGCTTTGTTGTCTGAACGCTGTACTCAGATTATTGCATGGTTTGCAATACGTTTTTTTGAAATCTGACACAGCGGTTGCATTAAGGAGAAGCATATCTCTAATTCCATGTGTAACACTTGTATTTTCATCAACATTTATGATGAGTGTTTCTGTAAATTGTTGTGGCTCTGCAAAATCACTGGATGTTTTAGAACTACTGAACGTAACACGCCAATGTAAAATGAGATTTTTTGATATAAATATGCATTTTAGCAAACAAAACATACATGTATTGTGTAACATGAAGTCCTATGAGTGTCATCTGATGAAGATCATCAAAGGTTAGTGATTAATATCATCTCTATTTGTGCTTTTTGTGACTCCTCTCTTTGGCTGGAAAAATGGCTGGGTTTTTCTGTGACTTGGTGGTGACCTAACATATTCTTTTTTAGCGCTCTTGCTGTAAAGATTTTTTGAAATCAGACACTGTGGCTGGATTAACAATAATGTTACCTTTAGAATGGTGTAAAATACTTGTATGCTTGAGGAATTTTAATTATGAGATTTTTGTTGTTTTGAATTTGGCGCCCTGCACTTTCACTGGCTGTTGGCGAGGTGGGACGACACTGTCCCAGCCAATGAAAAGGCAGCCATCCTCTCCGGCGTCATCATACAGAGCGGGGGGTAAAGTGTGACACCCAAAGTCATGACTGTATTACTGTATTGCAGACAGTGCTCCCTACTGTCTCATCAACTCTCCCTCTCTCTCTCTTTCCCTTTTCTCTCATTCTCACTCTCCCTCGCTCTCTCCGTCTTTTCCCTATCAGCCTAGTCAAACAGCAAGGCTTTTGTCTCAAATGGAACTGCCAACGATTCCAGTAGAAAAGCGTGAGAGATCCCAGAGATACAAATGTTATTGCGCTTTCTTCACCACTGCCGTCTTACTCTCTCACTGTCAATCTCACACTCTCTCTACTTCTGTCGCTATCGCTGTCTCTAGTTCTATTGCTCTCTGTCTCTCTCTCTCTCTCTCACTCTCTCATTAATGTACTGTATGATATCAAAGTGCAATGTTCTGTTGTCTAAATTCCTCCTGGTCTGCCCTACTTCTACCACAAATCTTCTACAGATTGGTAGTTCATAAATGCCTGTGAAGACACACTGCTGCTGTCAGGGCCAAATATCTGTGGCCAATTCCACTGAATTGCAATCTGTCTCAATTCCAATGAATAACATTCTTTCCACAGCTCTGAGAACAGAACATTTTAAACAGAGGCGATAAGTTGGTTATGGAACTCAAGAACACAAGTATAGTGCATTTGGAAAGTATTTAGACCCCTTCACTTTTTCCAAATGTTGTTACCTTACAGCCTTATTCGAAAATGTATAACATTTTTTTTAAATCCCTCAAAAATTCCATTAGAAATAACCATGTTTCCATAAGTATTCAGAGCCTTTGCTATGAGACTTAAAATTGAGCTCAGGTGCATCCTGTTTGCATTGATCATCCTTGAGAGGTTTCTACAACTTGATTGGAGTCCACCTGTGGTAAATTCAATTGATTGGACATGACTTGGAAAGGCACACACCTGTGGCATAATGTCCCACAGTTAACAGAGCTTGTTAGAGCAAAAACCAAGCCGAAAGAATTGTCCGTAGACGTCCGAGACAGGATTGTGTTGAGGCACAGATCTGGGGAAGGGTACCAAAACATTTCTGCAGCATTGAAGGTCCCCAAGAACACAGTGGCCTCCATCATTCTTAAATGGAAGAAGTTGGGAACCACCAAGACTCTTCCTAGAGCTGGCTGCCCTGCCAAACTGAGCAATCAGGGGAGAAGGGCCTTGGTCAGGGAGGTGACGTAGAACCCGATGGTCACTCTGACAGAGCTTGAGAGTTCCTCTGTAGAGATGGGAGAACCTTCCAGTAGGAAAACCCTCTCTGCAGCACTCTACCAATCAGGCCTTTATGACAGAGTGGCCAGATGGAAACCACTCCTCAGCAAAAGGCACATGACAGCCCGCTTGCAGTTTGCCAAAAGGCACCTAAAAGACTCTCATACCATGAGAAACAAGATTCTCTGGTCTGATGAAACCAAGATTGAACTCTTTGACGTGAATGCCAAGCGTTACGTCTGGAGGAAACCTGGCACCATCCCTAAGGTAAAGCATGCTTTTGGCAGCATCAAGTTTTTTCAGCGGCAGGGACTGGTAGACTAGTCAGGATCGAGGGAAAGATGAACGGAGTAAAGTTCAGAGAGATCCTTGATGAAAACCTGCTCAGGACCTCAGACTGGGGCGAAGGTTCACCTTCCAACAGGACAACAACCCTAAGCACAAAGCCAAGACAAAGCAGGAGTGGCTTCGGGACAAGTCTCTGAATGTCATTGAGTGGCCCAGCAAGAGCCCGGACTTGAACCCGATCAAACATTTCTAGAGAGACCTGAAAAGAGATGTGCAGTGATGCTCCCCATCCAGCCTGACAGAGCTTGAGAGGGTCTGCAGAGGCCAATGGGAAAAACTCCCCAAATACATGTGTGCCAAGCTTGTAACATACCCAAGAAGACTTTAACCTGTAATCACTGCCAAAGGTGCTTTATGTAAATGTGATATTTCATTTTATTTGCAAAAATGTCTAAAAAACTGTTTTTACTTTGTCATTATGGGTATTGTGTGTAGATTGATGAGGTGAAAAAAACAATTGAATCCATATTAGAATAAGGCTGTAACGTAACAAAATCTAACATATCTGGGGAGACCTGAAAATAGCTGGCAGCGACGCTCCCCATCCACCCTGACAGAGCTTGAGAAGATCTGCAGAGAAGAATGGGAGAAACTCCCCAAATACATGTGTGCCAAGCTTGTAACATACCCAAGAAGACTCGAGGCTGTAAGCGCTGCCAAAGATGCTTCAACAAAGTTCTGAGTAAAGGGTTCGAATACTTAAATAAATGTGATATTTCAGTTTTTTATTTTGAAATCTGTTTTTGCTTTGTCATTATGGGGTATTGTGTGTAGATTGATAAGGGGGAAAAGAATGTAATCCATTTTAGAATGAGGCTGTACCGTAACAGAATGTGGAAAAAGTCAAGGGGTCTGAATCCGGAAAGTATTCAATGCACTGTATTCACAAGTTTAGTGTATTCACACATTGATGTTACCTGTGACATTGATTCTCTGTCCAAATACGTTTGCATATCTTGTACTCCTTCTGTTCATCTTTCTTAACTACACTGAGTTATTGACGTCAGAATCACAAAACTAGACACATCTCAGTGGTTAACTTGGTGTAACCCAACTAAAGCTTTTAGATTTTCTTCCAGGTAATCAAAAAGAGTCTCTATCCAGGACCTAGTCATAATAACAGTAGATCACCCACTTGAAAAACATTGATTCAGTAAACCCAATATTGATTTTTGGTTGCATCTGTGTCTTCCCCAGTACTGCCTAAACCCCAGGTGAGCTACAAGAACACGTCTCCAGTGGTCATCGACAGCCGTGTCCCGGCCCCCGGCGGAGATAGTGTGGAACAGGGAGAGGGACAACCGAACTATGGAACCCCTGTGACATCATAGTTACAGCAGGGGGATGGGACCACCCTGGTCATCAGCACCCTCACTGTCCAATCAGGGCTGCTGAAGGACATGTCCATCAAATACCTGGTCCACCATAAGGGTCTGAAGTCACCCATCGCTGTTTCTATGAACACCAAGAGTGAGTGAGACACACACACATTGAGAGGATGCAAATATCACATTTTTTCTTGGCTCAGAGCTTACACTTGTTTTTAAATTAGCTGCTTTTGGAAAAGCGGCCTGACCAAACCAATCCAAAGCTAAGAATATTGATCCCTGAGGGATGGATGAACGTTGTCGGCCAAACAATAAGGACTTATCGTAAACAGTGTGTAAGAGTTTAGATCTGTTTTTGTTGAAGTCATTGCCAAGCAGGTTTAGTTTACATGCCCAAACGGTCACCTTTGATTGTCTCCCTTGATAAAGATGAGCAAAAAAGACTATGAAATAAATTATACAAATACTGAGCTATATTGCTATTTCGTTTAACTTCTTGATGCACCCATCCTGTAAGCGGGATAATTTTCATCAACATCCGCTGAATTGCAGAGTGCCAAATAAAAATTAAATTACTAAAAATATAAAATTTTCATGAAATCACAAGTGCAATTTAGCAAAACACAGTTTAGCTTGTTGTTAATCCACCTGGCGTTTCAGATTTGAAAAAAGCTTTTCGGCGAAAGCATACCAAGCATTTATGTAAGGACATCTCTCTCAGCAGACAAAACATTACAAACAGCTAGCAGCCAAGTAGATTGGTCACGAAAGTCAGAAAAGCAATAAAATGAATCACTTACCTTTGATGATCTTCGGATGTTTGCACTCACGAGACTCCCAGTTACACGATAAATGTTCCTTTTGTTCCATAAAGATTATTTGAATAACGCGCCAACCAAATGGAGGTATTTTGGATGTGTTCAGAAATCCACAGGCTCGAGCGGTCACTGCCGGGCAGACGAAAATTCCAAATAGTATCCGCAAAGTTCATAGAAACATGTCAAACGTTTTTTTATAATCAATCCTCAGGTTGTTTTTACAATATATAATCAATAATATTTCAACCGGATTGTACCTTCTTCAATAGGAGAGAGAGAGAAAATGTCTACTCCAAACTGTTGCGCATGAAAAACGCTGCTGGCACCCAGCCATACAATGACGCAATGTGATCTTTATGCTCATTTTTCAAAATAAAAGCTTGAAACTATGTATAAAGACTGTTTGTTCACAACATGTGGAAGCCATAGGAAAATGATTCTGGTTGATATCCCTTTAAATGGAGCGAAGGCAGGCAATGGAACAGAGAACTATCAGGAAAAACAGCACTTCCGGGTTGGATTTTCCTTAGGTTTTCGCCTGCAATATCAGTTCTGTTATACTCACAGACAATATTTTGACAGTTTTGGAAATTTTTGAGTATTTTTTTATCTGCATATTCTAGATTCTGGGCCTGAGAAATAGGCAGTTTCATTTGGGTACGTTTTTCATCCAAACATCAAAATACTGCCCCCTACACTCAACAGGTTTTAACAAATAATGTTTTTTCTTTGAAAAAGATAAGGGTCAAAATGATTGGCACCCCTGTTTAAATAGTTTGTGCGACTTCCCTTGTGATTATAACTGCGCTGAGCCTTTTTATATGTTTAATGAGATTGGAGAACACATTGGGAGGGATCTTAGACCAAAAATCTTTCCAAACCCTTGAAATCCTTTGGTCTGCTCTTATGAACTGCCCTCCTCAATTCAAAACCCAGATTTTCAATGGGTTTGAAGTCTGGAAACTGAGATGGCTATTGTCAAAATGTTGATTTTGTAGCCAAATATATATATATATATATATATTTTCTTTTGACGTGTGCTTGGGGTTATTGTCTTGCTGGAAGATCCACTTGCAGCCACGTTCCAGCTTCCTGGCAGAGGCAACCAGCCCAATAAGAGAAAAAATCATCACCATATTTCACAGGAGATATGAGGTTATTTTCTGCGTAGGCATCCTTTTCGATGCCAAACCCACTGCTGGGTTACATGGCCCAAAAACTATATTTTTGACTAATCTGACCATAGCGCCCGGTTCCCATCCTAGTGCCAGTGCCGTTCAGCAAACTCAAGGCGTTTACATTCTTGGTTGCTCTCAATTAAGCCTTTTTTTCTGGCAACACTTCCAAAAAGCCTATTGGTATGGAGGTCGTGTCTAATTGTAGATTTGGAGACCCCCTCAATCTGTGGCCTTTGGATTTCCTTTGCCTCCTGAACCATCTTCCTTAGTGTGTGGGGACAAGATACTGTATATACACTACCGCTCAAACGTTTGGGCTCACATAAAAATGTCCTTGTATTTGTACCCACAAAACACCAGTCTCAACGTCAACAGTGAAGAGGTGACTCCGGGATGCTGGCCTTCTAGGCAGAGTTGCGAAGATAAAGCCATATCTCTGACTGGCCAACCACAAGTAAAGATTAAGATGGGCAAAAGAACACAGACACTGGACCTCTGCCTAGAAGGCCAGGATCCCGGAGTCGCCTCTTCACTGTTGACGTTGAGACTGGTGTTTTGAGGGTACTATTTAATGAAGCTGACAGTTGAGGACTTGTGAGGAATCTTTCTCAAACTAGACACTCCAATGTACTTTGTCCTCTTGCTTACTTGTGCACCGGGTCCTCCCACCCCTCTTTCAATTCTGGTTAAAGCCAGTTTGCGCTGTTCTGTAAAGGGAGTAGCACACAGCATTGTACATTGTTTCTTGGCAATTTCTTGCAAGGAATAGCCTTAATTTCTCAGAACAAGAATAGACTGACGAGTTTCAGAAGAAAGTCCTTTGTTTCGGGCCATTTTGAGCCTGCAATCAAACCCACAGATGCTGATGCTCCAGATACTCAACTAGTTTAAAGAAGGCAAGTTTTACTGCTTCTTTCAGCACAACAACAGTTTCCAGCTGTGCTAACATAATTGCAAAAGGGTTTTCTAATGATCAATGAACCTTTTAAAATTATAAAGTTGGATTAGCTAACACAACGTGCCATTCAAACAAAGGAGTGATGGTTGCTGATAATGGAGCGCTGTACGCCTATGTAGATATTGCATTAAAAATCTGCTATTTCCAGCTACAATAGTAATTTACAACATTAACAATGTCTACACTGTATTTTTGATCTTTCAAAAAACAAGGACATTTCTAAGTGACCCCAAACTTTTGAACAGTGGTGTGTGTCCTTTTCCAACACATTTACCACTGTTCCAGTGGTTTTAAACTTCTTAATTATTGCCCTAATAAGTGGTATATTTATTTCTAACAAAAAAAAAAATCCCTCTCCATCGACCGATCACAATGGAGGTGTCCACTTCCCCCATACGAGTCCTTATCCAAGAACAATAATTTTCAACTTTGGCCCAGAGGAAAGCAGGACAAATTTCCTCTTTGGACTCTGTATGAGAAATGTTCTGAACTCATTGACCTTGCTGGCTATTTTTGAGCTCTCAGGCTAATAGTTGTCACCACCATGATTCCATGCAGCTGGGATGGGTTTTTTCTCCAGGAATCATTCAGGGTGTGTTTCTGTGTGTGCCATGGGAATTGTGTAACTACAGTGTGTTTGTCCTGTGTGTTTCTCTTGTGTGAGTGCTACAGTATATTGTTCCGGTTCCTTCAGTTTCTTGGAATGTTCTGGCATGTGTTGAAGTTTTCCTGACTGCCTCACCACTTTGAAATGAATTTCAATGGAAGTTAATCGTGTGTGTGTGTGTGTGTGTGTGTGTGTGTGTGTGTGTGGAACCACCCTCATAGTACAATACTACTGTTTGGATGAGCGGTTTATGGTGCCACAGTGTGTGTGTTTGTGTGTGGATACACCCTCATAGTACAATAGTGGGTGGATCTGAGGTCATTATCACCCTCATTAATTGTGTGTGTTTGAGCATGTACAGTAGGCATGGAAACACCCTGGGATTTACTAGTGACACGATTTTGTGTGGGCGCCTTGGTCTCAGTGATGCCAGAAGGCAGAAGGAAGTGTGATACCAGGAGACAAATGGGTTATGGAATTATGCATCCTTTGAAATATTGAACCTGTGGTTGGCATTTGTATGATGTATGATGCTCGAAAGACAAAATAAGCATTGTTTCCTAAATATAACCAGAAACCCTCAGATACCTATTCCTGGCTCTTAAAATTCACAGCCAGGATTTATGTTCATTGAAGGAATTGAACTCTCTGTCCATGTCCCTCTGCTGACAGCTGTCTCCAGTCACTACAGAGGAATTACTAACATGAAACATTGCAGCTGGCCAGATAGAGCTGTTTTAACTCATCTGTTTTAGATGCTATAGTTCTTCTAAATGGTACAGAGAACCAATTCAAGAAGCTACCATCCCAACTCCACATGGGGGAATTGAGTCTGCTTGCCCATTGCCTGCACTCGCCCCTGAAAGCTACTGAGGATGGGAGTGGCCACTCCTACAGATGACTCTATGGCCACTCCTACAGTATCTGTCATACTGTATCTTTAATCTGAGTCTAGAGGAAGGTATTTCTCCTCAGGCCTGGAGGGAAGCCAAAGTCATTCCACTACCCAGAGGGGTAAAGCAGCCTTTACTGATTCTAACAGCAGACCTATCAGCTTGCTGCCTGCTCTTAGCAAACTGTTGATTGGAAAAAATGGTGTTTGACCAAATACAATGACATTTCTCTGTAAACAAATTGACAACAGACATTCGGCATGCTTATAGAGAACGGCACTCAATATGTACTGCCCTAACACAAACAAACTGATGATTGGTTGAAAGAAATGTATAATAAGAAGATTGTGGAAGCTGTACTGTTAGATTTCAGAGCAGGCTATTGATATTATTAACCATAGCCTGTTGAGAACATTTTATGGCTTTTCAACCGCTACCATGTCATGGATTCAGAGCTATCTATATAATAGAACTCAGAGGGTTTCCGTTCATGCAAGCCTCTCTGTCAAACATGTAGGGTGTGGTGTACCGCAGGGCAGCACTCAAGGCCCTCCACTCTTTTCACCAATGACCTGCCACTGGCATAGTATATAGTGGCATATAGTCAAGACGTTGACAAGATTATAAATAATGATTTTTAATTTAAACAAGTGTCCTTCAAACTTTGCTTTCGTCAAATAATCCATTTGCAACAATTACAGCTTTGCAGACATTTGTGCATTCTAGTTGTCAATTTGTTGAGGTAATCTGAAGAGATTTCACCCCATGCTTCCTGAAGCACCTCCCACAAATTGGATTGGCTTGATTGGCACCAATTAGCTTGATTGGCTCCAATTAAGCTCCATCCACAGGGTATGGCATGGTGTTACAAAATGGAGTGATAGCCTTCCTTCAAGATCCCTTTTACCCTGTACAAATCTCTCACTTTACCACCACCAAAGCACCCCTAGACCATCACATTGCCTCCACCATGC
Source organism: Oncorhynchus kisutch (assembly GCF_002021735.2). NCBI lineage: Eukaryota > Metazoa > Chordata > Actinopteri > Salmoniformes > Salmonidae > Oncorhynchus > Oncorhynchus kisutch. The sequence continues at coordinate 24,630,974 of NC_034199.2, forward strand.
TTTACAGATGGCGTCAAGCACTCCTCCAGCATCTTTTAACTTTTTATGCATCTCACGAATGTTTTTCTTTGTGATCCGAACACCTCAAACTTAGATTTGTCTGTCCATAACACTTTTTTCCAATCTTCCTGTGTCCAGTGTCTGTTCTTTTGCCCATCTTTTATTTTTATTGACCAGTCTGAGATATAGCTTTTTTTTTGCAACTGTGAAGCATCCCGGAGTCGCCTCTTCACTGTTGACGTTGAGACTGGTGTTTTGCGGGTACTATTTAATGAAGCTGCCAGTTGAGGACTTGTGAGGCTTCTGTTTCTCAAACTAGACACTGTCCTTTTGCTCAGTTGTGAACTCCCCCCTAAATAAATTATTAAATACATTTGTGTGGTACGGAATGATCAGTAAAGCTGGGGTTTGTGGAAGAACAAGGAGTATTTGGGAGATGGTAACTCGTTAAAAAAACATTTTCATGGTGCCCCAAATCCTAATGAGTTAATTGTTACATGATTAATTTAATTGAGTAACAATTAAACCTAGTTATTTGATTCGGTACATAAGTCATCAGATTAATGTTTAGTCACAACACCTGTATTTGCAGAGTTTTTCCCATTCTTCTCTGCAGATCCTCTCAAGCTCTGTCAGGTTGGATGGGGAGCGTCGCTGCACTGCTATTTTCAGGTCTCTCCAGAGTTGTTCGATCGGGTTCAAATCCGGCCTCTGGCTGGGTCACTCAAGGACATTTAGAGACTTGTCCCAAAGCCACTCCTGCATCTTGGCTGTGTACTTAGGGTCGTTGTCCTGTTGGAAGGTGAACCTTCGCCCCAGTCTGAATTCCTGAGCGCTCTGGAGCAGGTTTTCATCAAGGATCTCTCTGTACTTTGCTCCATTCATCTTTCCCTCAATCCTGACTAGTCTCCCAGTCCCTGCCGCTGACAAACAACCCCACTGCATGATGCTGCCTCCCATACTTGGTGATGGTGCTCAGTTTGGCTGGGCGGCCAGCTCGAGGAAGAGTCTTGGTGGTTCCAAAATTCTTCCATTTTAGAATGATGTAGGCCACTTTGTTCTTGGGGACCTTCAGTTCTGCAGAAATGTTTTGGTACCTGTCTCCAGATCTGTGCCTCGACACAATCCTGTCTCGGAGCTCTATGCACAATTCCTTCGACCTCGTGGCTTGGTTTTGGCTCTGACATGTACTGTCAACTGTGGGACCTTTATATAGACAGGTATGTGACTTTCCAAATCATGTCCAATCAATTGAATTTACCACAGGTGCACTCTAATCAAGTTGTAGAAACATCTAACGGGTGATTAATGGAAACAGGATGCACCTGAGCTGAATTTCGAGTCTCATAGTAAGGGTCTGAAATGTTATGGAAATAAGGTATTTCTGTTTTTGATTTTTAATACATTAGCAAGCATTTCTAAAAACCTGTTTTTGCTTTGTCATTATGGTGTATTATGTGTAGAGTGATGATGGGCAAAAAATAATTCAATACATTTTAGAATAAGTCTGTAACGTAACAAAATGTGGAAAAAGTCAGGGGTCTGAATACTTTCCGAATGCACTGTATGTCCATAGTAAAAAATACGCTCTACTTTTTTGATACAACACTCCAAAAAGCAAGTACTGCAGGCTTGCCTTACCTTGATTTTTCTCCAGCCATGTGGTCAAGTGCTGCAAAGAAATACCTAGTTAAGCTGCAGTTGGCCCAGAACAGAGCAGCATGTCTTGCTCTTCATTGTAATCAGAGGGCTAATATAAATACTATGCATGCCAGTCTCTCTTGGCTAAGAGTTGAGGAGAGACTGAAGGCATCACATATTTTTATAAGAAACATTCATGTGTTGAAAATTCCAAACTTACACACAGCTCTGACACACACACTTACCCCTAGAGGTCTTTTCACAGTCCCCAAATCCAGAACAAATTCAAGAAAGTGTTCAGTTTTATATATAGGCATTATTGCATTGAACTCCTTTCCATCCCATCTCATGTAGGTCTGTCCTTGAGCTGTTCTTGTTAATCAATGTTCTGTATTATGTCATGTTTTTTGTGGACCCCAGGAGGAGCAGCTGCTGCTTTCGCAACAGCTAATGGGGATCCTAATAAAATACCTGTAGTGTACTTGCTGCCCTACCTTTGGCCTCTTTCTGTGGGGTAAACTAAATTAACCTGTTTCATCGCTGGTTTTAGCATTGCCACTTTATGGCTCTATGGAGAATGGAGGTATTATACACAAAGGATCGTATGGGGACAATAACAAATAACTGTGGGTACAAGTATAAGACAGACATTTGTGGTGGAGAACCATGGTCAGACTGCCAGCCAGGTTTAGGCGCAGTATAACACGTATAATAGAGCACAATATTCTGATCCTAAAATGAGACAGATTTAAAACTCCGAAATCTTCCTGGAGTCCTCACACAGTGACACGAAATTGGAGGGGAGAATTTGAGTTATGTGTTGATCTTCTGTGTGTTTCCTAGATGCTGGTTAACACACTTTCAGAGGCAGTTCTAGGCCTGAAGTGGAAATTTGATTATATGCCTGGTTGGTCTCACTGCATTCTGGAGCCTCGATCACACGCTAACCATCTGAACCCAATGACCCAGCATTGACTTCTATCTGACCTTGTTCCTTTCAGTTACAGTTATTATAAAAATTCTAAAGGAACTTGCACATCTGAGCAAAAGTTTTTGCAGGTGCATGGTAACAGTTGAATAAAATGAGAAAAAAGAAAAACCCGCTCTTGATATTAAAGAGCAGTGATACTAAACTTTACGTATCGGCCTCACGGCCTTCGTCAGAGCTTTTGTGAGTTTCTTAAATTAGCACCCTTATGTAGACAGCCCCACCCACATCCTTTCCACGCATCGCCTCGACTCCAACCCCCTTCGATGTGTGTAACGGATATGGGTGGGGCAATGTCTACAAACTCACAAAAGCTCTGACGAAGGCCGCAAGGCCGATATGTAAAGCTTATTAAAGAGCAGTTACAGTTCATATAGAATGTAATTTTGCTCTACTTGCTTTAGTGTATCCTCTCTCTTTCACCCTCTTTACTCTGCACAGATGGAGTCTAAAAGGAGGAGGTGAAACTCAGCCACTCAACGGCTGTTCCTGAACATTCTACTGCACTTTCAGAAGTGAAGCAAGGCCCACATCAAGAGGGTACAGAATACATTTCTGTCATGATCAACATCACAGGGTCACTGAGAAACGGATTCCATCAACACAACACCTCTTGTTTAATCACAATGGCTTTCAGAGTAGAGGTGCTGAAATGCATTCAGATGTCCCTTTTACATCATAATGAATAAGATAGTATTGACTGAGGAGACCTGATCCTAGATCTGCAAACCCACTTAGACTTTTTGTGAATACTGGCCAGTATGATCACAACACATCCTAACAGAACAGATCTGAACCTAACCGTGTCCTCTCGTAACCCCATTTGGCATCCATATCTATCATGAAGTGTGATGCTGAGTATTTTGTTCTTGTAACTGCTTTGGTTTCTTTGTGCCATTCTAAAGTATGTTACCAAGATGAATGTGGTTCTCACGACCTAATGGACCTAGGTTGTTGGAAAACTCTGAATGAAGTGAAAATACATTTTAGTATTCAGTGATCCTAGTGTATTGTGAATGCAGATGAGTAGTTATTGTTTGGGATTTCTTACTGAGATTACTGATCAATTGTTTTGCGGGGGGATTTAAAAAAAATCAGTACTGAAATTTTCAGATGAAGTTTGAGTCAACTTGTTATGGCTGCCATCCCGTTAACGGGATAAGTGTCATCAACAACTGCTGTTGACTACATTCAATAAATATTACTACAAATATTTATATTCATGAAATCACAAGTGCAATATAGGAAAACACAGTTTAGCCTTTTGTTAATCCACCTGTTGTGTCAGATTTCGAAATTATGCTTTACAGCAAAGGCAATCCAAGCGTTTGTGAAAGTTTATCGATCGCATGACAAAACATTAAGTACACCTAGCATCAGGAAGCTTGGTCACGAAAATCAGAAAAGCAATCAAATTAATCGTTTACCTTTGATGATCTTCAGATGTTTTCACTCAAGAGACTCCCAGTTACACAACAAATGTTCCTTTTGTTCCATAAAGATTATTTTTATATCCAAAATACTATGTCTGAAGACTGTTGACACCTTGAGGAAGCGATAGGAAAGGGAATCTGGTTCATATCCCTTTAAATCCAGCAAAGGGAGGCTATCAAACATGGAGTTTTCAAAATAGAAGCCACTTCCTGATTTGAATTTCCTCAGGGTTTCACCTGCAATATCAGTTCTGTTATACCCACAGACAATATTTTTGACAGTTTTGGAAACTTTAGAGTGTTTTCTATCCAATACTACTAATAATATGCATATATTAGCAACTGAGACTGAGGAGCTGGCCATTTACAATGGGCACCTTTTCATCCAAGCTACTCAATACTGCCCCTGCAGCCATAAAAAGTGTAAAATGTTCAGCGGGCATCAGTATTATTAGGTCTCTGCAGATTCAAGCTTCATGAAATGCAGACCTTATTTTATTAACTTGTATAAGCGTAGGACATGAAGCAGTCAAGGTTGATTTGCTTTTTAGGAGAAAACTGTCATGGTTTGCTATCATATTGCATCGTCTGGTATTTCTCTGAATCGTCATACACATCACTACTGATTGCTGTGATCTGGGGTTTAAGTATTGAATATGTGTGTGGAGTGCTGTCCCTATCAGATAACATGCTTTTCATAATGTCAGTCACTTCACATGCAGAAATGCAACTAACCACATTAAAGGTTAACACAGCTCCCCCCGTATGAAGGAAGATGCTGTTGCTTGGAAATGTATGATGTCATGAAATGTCAAATAAATTCATTAGAAATAGGCGTAGTGTGTTATTGCTTATTGAATACATTTGCAATTTACACGGAAAATGTCAAGTTGACACATTTTCTGGAGGGTTTCGAGTTTGTGGCTTAGGAATGGAATTCTGGGTGCAGTCGCTGTACACCAGGAATGAACTTTAGAAAAGGTGGAGGTATTCTCCTCTTGGCTGTTGTTTTGACAGATCTGGCTTCCATATGCACTTTGTTCTAAGTCTGTTTTATCCTGAGCCATGGGGTTTGAGAGGGGCACAGAGTTTTGGAGAACACAGTCACAGCTGCAAATCGTCCAGCACCAATCTGTAAGGCCAGGTCTACAGAGAAGGTGGGTTGTGGTGTTTATTAGTTCTGAGCCCTCTGTGTGTTCTCTGGGCTTGGGATGAGGTAGAACAGATTGTCAGAAAATGTATTATTAGAGATCAGATCCCAATTTTTTTTGCAGTTTCTAATAGAGCCTCTAGCGTTGCTGGGGATGTGATTGTGTGTCTTCAGACCTAAATCAAAATAAAAAGTAATAATCAACTGTTACATTTTTCACAGGCTCATTGTAGACACAATAAGATTGGATACTTGCTCCACCAGTATAAGATTTGGAATCTGCCAAGATTCTCATGTTTTCCTCCCATTATGCTACATTGGACTCCAGTGATGCAAACCGCTTCCCTTAAACTAAGAGATGTATTCTAATGTGCTGCTTGGGCCGATTTTGTACCAAACCCACAGTAATACGCTTCCCACACACCTTTTCTGCTCTGTCATAAAGAACGACTTCAGTCCGGTTCCAGTCTGCCTTGTCTCTCCATCCGCCCCCATCTACCACCCCTCCCTCCATCCCTCCCTCCAACAGTGCGTTCTCTCCATCCTTCTGGTGCCTGAACGAGGGCTTTGTCCACCAAATAAAACACACACAGCCACTACTGTGTCCAGACCTGCAGATAAGACCAACAAGCAGAAATGAGAGCATGGGCCAATTTTATGTATGTGTGTGTTACAAGGACAAAGGTCAGAGGGCAGTGACCTTTGTGATGGCATCAAAGAACATGGCTAACATTTTACATTCTCCCAACCAATTGTGCTATTTTCTTTGTTTTAAATGGAGTTTTGTGTAACTTGTTTTTTTACTTATTGTGTACATAATTTTGCTACTACTGTCTCTTATGACCAAAAATAACTTCTAGACATCAGAAAAGCGATTAGTCACCATGGACTGGAAGAAACTTCTTCCTTTAACTTCTTATGGCTGCCATCCCGTTAATGGGATAATTGTCATCAACAACCGCTGAATTGCATAGCGCCACATTCAAATAATATTACTAAAAATATTTATATTCATGAAATCACAAGTGCAATATAGGAAAACACAGCTTAGCCTTTTGTTAATCCACCTGTTCCGTCAGATTTTGAAAATATGCTCTACAGTGGAAGCAATCCAAGCGTTTGTGTAAGTTTATCGATCGCTCAACAAAACATTATGTACACCTAGCATCAAGTAGCTTGGTCACGAATATCAGAAAAGCAATCAAATTAATCATTTACTTTTGATGATCTTCGGTTGTTTTCACTCTAGAGACAACCAGTTACACAATACATATTCATTTTGTTCCATAAAGATTATTTTTCTATCCAAAATACCTCTGTTTGTTTGTTGCGTTATGTTCAGAAATCCACAGGAAAGAGCGGTCACGACAACGCAGAAAAATTCCAAATAGTATCAGTAATGTCCATAGAAACATGATCATAATCGATCCTCGGGTTGTTTTTAAAATATATAATCGATAATATATCGACCGCAACTGTCTTTTTCAGTCAGAGAGGGAAAGGCAATGGCTGCCCAAACTCTGTAAAGCATACAAAACGCTGCTGGCACCTGGCCATACAATGACGCGATGTTATCTTTCTCGTTCATTTTTCAAAATAAAAGCATGAAACTATGTCTAAATACTGTTGACACCTTGAGGAAATGATAGGAAAAGTAATCTGGTTGATATTTCTTTAAATGGAGCAAAGGCAAGCTATGGAACATGGAGTTTTCAAAATAGAAGCAATTTCTTGGTTTGATTTTCCTCAGGGTTCTGCCTGCAATATCAGTTCTGTTATACTCACAGACAATATTTTGACAGTTTTGGAAACTTTAGAGTGTTTTCTATCCAATACTAATAATAATATGTATTTATTAGCAACTGAGACTGAGGAGCAGGCCGTTTAGTTTGGGCAACTTATTCATCCAAGCTACTCAATACTGCCCCAATACTGCAAAAGGCAAAAATGCCTTTTGCGCAAAGAAAAAATGCCGGAAAAGATGCTGCAGATCGGGCACCCTTCTGAGAACTCGGAGGCGAGCAAGTAAACTCCTATTGCCTTCCATTCTTCTTGCTAACATGCAATCATTGGAAAATAAAATTGATGACCTACAATTATGATTATCCTACCAATGGGACATTAAAAACTGTAACATCTTATGTTTCAACGAGACGTGGCTGAACAAAGATGCGGACAATATAGAGCTAGCAAGATTTTCCATGCACCGGCAGAACAGAGACACTACCTCTGGTAAGACGAGGGGTGGGGGTGTGTGTCTTTTGGTCTATAACAGCTGGTGCGCGATGTCTAATATTAAAGACGTTTCGAGGTATTGCTTGCCTTAGGTAGAGCATCTTATGATAAGCTGCAGACCACACTATCTACCAAGAGATTTCTCATCTGTATTATTTGTAGCTGTCTATTTACCACCACAAAGCAAAGCTGGCACTAAGACCGCTCTCAAACAACTCTATAAGGCCATAAGCAAAGAAGAAAATGCTCACCCAGAAGCGGCACTCCTATTGGCCGGGGACTTTAATGCAGGCAAACTTTAATCAGTTTTACCAAATTTTTACCAGCATGTCACATGTGCAACCAGGGGGAAAAAAATCCTAGACCACCTTTACTCCACATACAAAGCTCTCCCCCGCCTTCCATTTGGCAAATCTGACCATAATTCTATCCTCCTGATTCCTGCTTACAAGAAAAAACTAAAGCAGGAAGTACCAGTGACTCCCTCAATACGTAAGTTGTCAGATGACGCGGCTGCTACACTACAGGACTGTTTTGCTAGCACAGACTGGAATATGTTCTGGGATTCATCCAATGGCATTGAGGAACACCACCAGTCATCGGCTTCATCAATAAGTGCATCGATGACGTCGTCCCCACAGTGACTGTACGTACATATCCCAACCAGAAGCCAAGGATAACAGGCAACATCCACATCGAGCTAAAGGCTAGAGCTGCCGCTTTCAATGAGCAGGAGACTAATCCGGACGTTTATAAGAAATCCCGCTATGCCCTCAGACAAACCATCAAACAAGTAGAGCGTCAATACAGGATTAAGATCCTGAATCCTACTACACCAGCTCTGACGCTAGTTGGACGTGGCATGGCTTGAAAACTATTACGGACTACAAAGGGAAACCCAGAAGCGAGCTGCCCAGTGACACGAGCCTACCAGACAAGATAAATGCCTTTTATCTTCGCTTCGAGGCAAGCAACACTGAAGCATACACAAGAGCACCAGCTTTTCTGGATGACTGTGTGATAACACTCTCGGTAGCTGATGTGAATAAACCCTTTAAACAGGTCAACATTCATAAAGCCGCTGGGCCAGACGGATTACCAGGACGTGTACTCAAAGCATGTGCGGACCAACTGTCACGTGTCTTCACTGACATTTTCAACCTCTCCCTGACCGAGTCTGTAATACCAACATGTTTCAAGCAGACCACCACAGTCCCTGTGCCCAAGGAAGTGAAAGTAACCTGACTAAATGATTACCACTTTGTGGCACTCACGTCGGTAGCCATGAAGTGCTTTGAAAGGCTGGTTATGGCTCACATCAACAGCATCTTCCCGGACACCCTAGACCCACTCCAATTAGCATACCGCCCACAGATCCCACAGATGACGCAATCTTAATCGCACTCCACACTGCCCTTTTTCACTTAGACAAAAGGAACACCTATGTGAGAATGCTGTTCCTTGACTACAACTCAGCATTCAACACCATAGTGCCCACGAAGCTCATCACTTAGCTAATGACTCTGGGACTAAACACCTCCCTCTGCAACTGAATCCTGGACTTCCTGACGGGCCGCCCCCAGGTGGTAAGAGTGGGCAACAAAATGTCTGCCACGCTGATCCTTAACACTGGGGCCCCTCGGGGGTGTGTACTTAGTCCCCTCCTGTATTCCCTGTTCACCCACGACTGCGTGGCCAAACACGACTCCAACACCATCATTAAGTTTGCTGATGACACAAGAGTGGTAGGTCTGATCACCGACAACGATGAGACGGCCTATAGGGAGGAGATCAGAGAACTGGCAGTGTGGTGCCAGGACAAAAACCTCTCCCTCAATCTGAGCAAGACTAAGGAGCTGATCGTGGACTACAGGAAAAGGCGGGCCGAAGGCCCCCATTAACATCGATGGGGCTGTAGTGGAGCGGGTCGAGAGTTTCAAGTTCCTTGGTGTCCACATCACCAACGAACTATCAAGGTCCAAACATACCAAGACAGTCGTGAAGAGGGAGCTTCTTTCTTGCTAAGTGGCCTTTCAGGTTATGTCGATTATAGGACTCGTTTTACTGTGGATATAGATACTTTTGTACCTGTTTCCTCCAGCATCTTCACAAGGTCCTTTGATGTTGTTCTGGGATTGATCATCTCTAGGAGACAGAACGCGTCTCATTCTTGAGCGGTATGACGGCTGCGTGTTCCCATGGTGTTTATACTTGTGTACTATTGTTTGTACAAGATGAACGTGGTACCTTCAGGCATTTGGAATTTGCTCCCAAGGATGAACCAGACTTGTGTCGTTCTACAGTTTTTTTTCTGAGGTCTTGGTTGATTTATTTGGATTTTCCCATGATGTCAAGCAAAGAGACACTGAGTTTGAAGGTAGGCCTTGAAATACCTTCACAGGTACACCTCCAATTGACTCAAATTATGTAAATTAGCCTATCAGAAGCTTCTAAAGCCATGACATCATTTCTGGAATTTTCCAAGCTGTTTAAAGGCACAGTCAACTTAGTGTGTGTAAACTTCTGACCCACTGGAATTGGGATACAGTGAATTATAAATGAAATATTCTGTATGTAAACAATTGTTGGAAAAATTACTTGTGCCATGCACAAAGTAGATGTCCTAACCGACTTGCCAAAGCTATAGTTTGTTAACAAGAAAATTGTGGAGTTGTTGAATAACAAGTTTTAATGACCAAAACCTAAGTGTATGTAAACTTCCGACTTAAACGTTAATGTTATTCTGTGTTGCTTTTTATTCTTACTTTTTACTTTAGTCTACTTGGTGAATATTTTATTCTTCTTGAATTGCACTGTTGGTTATTAAGGGCTTGTAAGGAAGCATTTCATGGTAAAGTCTACACTTATTGTATTCGACGCATGTGACATATAAAATTTGATTTGATTTGACGTATGCCCATAGTAGGAGGATAAATTCCAAACAGCCCAATCTAAAGGGAGATTCATTAGCCCTTTGATCATGGCCTTTTCTTACACTATAAAAGAAACCCCCTTAATGTATAATGTATGTCCTCATGTCTCAGCATGTTCTAATGTCCTTGTTTTTATCTAACTAAATGATGGTTGTGGAGCCTTATGTATTAATAACCAATTCATCCACATGGGTGCAGGCAATGGCTTACAATAAAACCAAATGGGTGCAGGCAATGGCTTACAATAAAACCAAATGGGTGCAGGCAATGGCTTACAGTAAAACCACATGGGTGCAGGCAATGGCTTACAGTAAAACCACATGGGTGCAGGCAATGGCTTACAGTAAAGCCACATGGGTGCAGGCAATGGCTTACAGTAAAACCACATGGGTGCAGGCAATGGCTTACAGTAAAACCACATGGGTGCAGGCAATGGCTTACAATAAAACCACATGGGTGCAGGCAATGGCTTACAGTAAAACCACATGGGTGCAGGCAATGGCTTACAGTAAAACCACATGGGTGCAGGCAATGGCATACAATAAAACCACATGGGTGCAGGCAATGGCTTACAATAAAACCACATGGGTGCAGGCAATGGCTTACAGTAAAACCACATGGGTGCAGGCAATGGCTTACAGTAAATCCACATGGGTGCAGGCAATGGCTTACAATAAAACCACATGGGTGCAGGCAATGGCTTACAGTAAAACCACATGGGTGCAGGCAATGGCTTACAGTAAAACCACATGGGTGCAGGCAATGGCTTACAGTAAGACCACATGGGTGCAGGCAATGGCATACAATAAAACCACATGGGTGCAGGCAATGGCTTACAGTAAAACCACATGGGTGCAGGCAATGGCTTACAGTAAAACCAAATGGGTGCAGGCAATGGCTTACAGTAAAACCACATGGGTGCAGGCAATGGCTTACAGTAAAACCACATGGGTGATGGCAATGGCTTACAGTAAAACCACATGGGTGCAGGCAATGGCTTACAGTAAAACCACATGGGTGCAGGCAATGGCTTACAATAAAACCACATGGGTGCAGGCAATGGCTTACAGTAAAACCACATGGGTGCAGGCAATGGCTTACAGTAAAACCACATGGGTGCAGGCAATGGCTTACAGTAAAACCACATGGGTGCAGGCAATGGCTTACAGTAAAACCACATGGGTGCAGGCAATGGCTTACAGTAAAACCACATGGCTGCAGGTAATGGCTTACAATAAAACCACATGGGTGCAGGCAATGGCTAACAGTAAAACCACATGGGTGCAGGCAATGGCTTACAGTAAGACCACATGGGTGCAGGCAATGGCATACAATAAAACCACATGGGTGCAGGCAATGGCTTACAATAAAACCACATGGGTGCAGGCAATGGCATACAATAAAACCACATGGGTGCAGGCAATGGCTTACAATAAAACCACATGGGTGCAGGCAATGGCTTACAGTAAAACCACATGGGTGCAGGCAATGGCTTACAGTAAAACCACATGGGTGCAGGCAATGGCTTACAATAAAACCACATGGGTGCAGGCAATGGCTTACAGTAAAACCACATGGGTGCAGGCAATGGCTTACAGTAAAACCACATGGGTGCAGGCAATGGCTTACAGTAAAACCACATGGGTGCAGGCAATGGCTTACAGTAAAACCACATGGGTGCAGGCAATGGCTTACAGTAAAACCACATGGGTGCAGGCAATGGCTTACAGTAAAACCACATGGGTGCAGGCAATGGCTTACAATAAAACCAAATGGGTGCAGGCAATGGCTTACAGTAAAACCACATGGGTGCAGGCAATGGCTTACAGTAAAACCACATGGGTGCAGGCAATGGCTTACAGTAAAGCCACATGGGTGCAGGCAATGGCTTACAGTAAAACCACATGGGTGCAGGCAATGGCTTACAGTAAAACCACATGGGTGCAGGCAATGGCTTACAATAAAACCACATGGGTGCAGGCAATGGCTTACAGTAAAACCACATGGGTGCAGGCAATGGCTTACAGTAAAACCACATGGGTGCAGGCAATGGCATACAATAAAACCACATGGGTGCAGGCAATGGCTTACAATAAAACCACATGGGTGCAGGCAATGGCTTACAGTAAAACCACATGGGTGCAGGCAATGGCTTACAGTAAATCCACATGGGTGCAGGCAATGGCTTACAATAAAACCACATGGGTGCAGGCAATGGCTTACAGTAAAACCACATGGGTGCAGGCAATGGCTTACAGTAAAACCACATGGGTGCAGGCAATGGCTTACAGTAAGACCACATGGGTGCAGGCAATGGCATACAATAAAACCACATGGGTGCAGGCAATGGCTTACAGTAAAACCACATGGGTGCAGGCAATGGCTTACAGTAAAACCAAATGGGTGCAGGCAATGGCTTACAGTAAAACCACATGGGTGCAGGCAATGGCTTACAGTAAAACCACATGGGTGATGGCAATGGCTTACAGTAAAACCACATGGGTGCAGGCAATGGCTTACAGTAAAACCACATGGGTGCAGGCAATGGCTTACAATAAAACCACATGGGTGCAGGCAATGGCTTACAGTAAAACCACATGGGTGCAGGCAATGGCTTACAGTAAAACCACATGGGTGCAGGCAATGGCTTACAGTAAAACCACATGGGTGCAGGCAATGGCTTACAGTAAAACCACATGGGTGCAGGCAATGGCTTACAGTAAAACCACATGGCTGCAGGTAATGGCTTACAATAAAACCACATGGGTGCAGGCAATGGCTAACAGTAAAACCACATGGGTGCAGGCAATGGCTTACAGTAAGACCACATGGGTGCAGGCAATGGCATACAATAAAACCACATGGGTGCAGGCAATGGCTTACAATAAAACCACATGGGTGCAGGCAATGGCATACAATAAAACCACATGGGTGCAGGCAATGGCTTACAATAAAACCACATGGGTGCAGGCAATGGCTTACAGTAAAACCACATGGGTGCAGGCAATGGCTTACAGTAAAACCACATGGGTGCAGGCAATGGCTTACAATAAAACCACATGGGTGCAGGCAATGGCTTACAGTAAAACCACATGGGTGCAGGCAATGGCTTACAGTAAAACCACATGGGTGCAGGCAATGGCTTACAGTAAAACCACATGGGTGCAGGCAATGGCTTACAGTAAAACCACATGGGTGCAGGCAATGGCTTACAGTAAAACCACATGGGTGCAGGCAATGGCTTACAGTAAAACCACATGGGTGCAGGCAATGGCTTACAGTAAAACCACATGGGTGCAGGCAATGGCTTACAGTAAAACCACATGGGTGCAGGCAATGGCTTACAGTAAAACCACATGGGTGCAGGCAATGGCTTACAGTAAGACCACATGGGTGCAGGCAATGGCATACAATAAAACCACATGGGTGCAGGCAATGGCTTACAGTAAAACCACATGGGTGCAGGCAATGGCTTACAGTAAAACCACATGGGTGCAGGCAATGGCTTACAGTAAAACCACATGGGTGCAGGAAATGGCTTACAGTAAAACCACATGGGTGCAGGCAATGGCTTACAGTAAAACCACATGGGTGCAGGCAATGGCTTACAGTAAAACCACATGGGTGCAGGCAATGGCTTACAATAAAACCACATGGGTGCAGGCAATGGCTTACAGTAAAACCACATGGGTGCAGGCAATGGCTTACAGTAAAACCACATGGGTGCAGGCAATGGCTTACAGTAAAACCACATGGGTGCAGGCAATGGCTTGCAGTAAAACCACATGGGTGCAGGCAATGGCTTACAGTAAAACCACATGGGTGCAGGCAATGGCTTACAGTAAAACCACGTGGGTGCAGGCAATGGCTTACAATAAAACCACATGGGTGCAGGCAATGGCTTACAGTAAAACCACATGGGTGCAGGCAATGGCTTACAGTAAAACCACATGGGTGCAGGCAATGGCTTACAGTAAAACCACATGGGTGCAGGCAATGGCTTACAGTAAGACCACATGGGTGCAGGCAATGGCATACAATAAAACCACATGGGTGCAGGCAATGGCTTACAGTAAAACCACATGGGTGCAGGCAATGGCTTACAGTAAAACCACATGGGTGCAGGCAATGGCTTACAGTAAAACCACATGGGTGCAGGCAATGGCTTACAATAAAACCACATGGGTGCAGGCAATGGCTTACAGTAAAACCACATGGGTGCAGGCAATGGCTTACAGTAAATCCACATGGGTGCAGGCAATGGCTTACAGTAAAACCACATGGGTGCAGGCAATGGCTTACAGTAAAACCACATGGGTGCAGGCAATGGCTTACAGTAAAACCACATGGGTGCAGGCAATGGCTTACAGTAAGACCACATGGGTGCAGGCAATGGCATACAATAAAACCACATGGGTGCAGGCAATGGCTTACAGTAAAACCACATGGGTGCAGGCAATGGCTTACAGTAAAACCACATGGGTTCAGGCAATGGCTTACAGTAAAACCACATGGGTGCAGGCAATGGCTTACAGTAAAACCACATGGGTGCAGGCAATGGCTTACAGTAAGACCACATGGGTGCAGGCAATGGCATACAATAAAACCACATGGGTGCAGGCAATGGCTTACAATAAAACCACATGGGTGCAGGCAATGGCTTACAGTAAAACCACATGGGTGCAGGCAATGGCTTACAGTAAAACCACATGGGTGCAGGCAATGGCTTACAATAAAACCACATGGGTGCAGGCAATGGCTTACAGTAAAACCACATGGGTGCAGGCAATGGCTTACAGTAAAACCACATGGGTGCAGGCAATGGCTTACAGTAAAACCACATGGGTGCAGGCAATGGCTTACAGTAAAACCACATGGGTGCAGGCAATGGCTTACAGTAAAACCACATGGGTGCAGGCAATGGCTTACAGTAAAACCACATGGGTGCAGGCAATGGCTTACAGTAAAACCACATGGGTGCAGGCAATGGCTTACAATAAAACCACATGGGTGCAGGCAATGGCTTACAGTAAAACCACATGGGTGCAGGCAATGGCTTACAGTAAGACCAAATGGGTGCAGGCAATGACATACAACAAAACCACATGGGTGCAGGCAATGGCTTACAGTAAAACCACATGGGTGCAGGCAATGGCTTACAGTAAAACCACATGGGTGCAGGCAATGGCTTACAGTAAAACCACATGGGTGCAGGCAATGGCTTACAGTAAGACCAAATGGGTGCAGGCAATGACATACAACAAAACCACATGGGTGCAGGCAATGGCTTACAGTAAAACCACATGGGTGCAGGCAATGGCTTACAGTAAAACCACATGGGTGCAGGCAATGGCTTACAGTAAAACCACATGGGTGCAGGCAATGGCATACAGTAAAACCACATGGGTGCAGGCAATGGCTTACAGTAAGACCACATGGGTGCAGGCAATGGCATACAATAAAACCACATGGGTGCAGGCAATGGCTTACAATAAAACCACATGGGTGCAGGCAATTGCTTACAGTAAAACCACATGGGTGCAGGCAATGGCTTACAGTAAAACCACATGGGTGCAGGCAATGGCTTACAGTAAAACCACATGGGTGCAGGCAATGGCTTACAGTAAAACCACATGGGTGCAGGCAATGGCTTACAGTAAAACCACATGGGGGCAGGCAATGGCTTACAATAAAACCACATGGGTGCAGGCAATGGCTTACAGTAAAACCACATGGGTGCAGGCAATGGCTTACAGTAAAACCACATGGGTGCAGGCAATGGCTTACAGTAAAACCACATGGGTGCAGGCAATGGCTTACAGTAAAACCACATGGGTGCAGGCAATGGCTTACAGTAAAACCACATGGGTGCAGGCAATGGCTTACAATAAAACCACATGGGTGCAGGCAATGGCTTACAGTAAAACCACATGGGTGCAGGCAATGGCTTACAGTAAAACCACATGGGTGCAGGCAATGGCTTACAGTAAAACCACATGGGTGCAGGCAATGGCTTGCAGTAAAACCACATGGGTGCAGGCAATGGCTTACAGTAAAACCACATGGGTGCAGGCAATGGCTTACAGTAAAACCACATGGGTGCAGGCAATGGCTTACAGTAAAACCACATGGGTGCAGGCAATGGCTTACAGTAAAACCACATGGGTGCAGGCAATGGCTTACAGTAAAACCACATGGGTGCAGGCAATGGCTTACAATAAAACCACATGGGTGCAGGCAATGGCTTACAGTAAAACCACATGGGTGCAGGCAATGGCTTACAGTAAAACCACATGGGTGCAGGCAATGGCTTACAGTAAAACCACATGGGTGCAGGCAATGGCTTGCAGTAAAACCACATGGGTGCAGGCAATGGCTTACAGTAAAACCACATGGGTGCAGGCAATGGCTTACAGTAAAACCACATGGGTGCAGGCAATGGCTTACAGTAAAACCACATGGGTGCAGGCAATGGCTTACAGTAAAACCACATGGGTGCAGGCAATGGCTTACAGTAAAACCACATGGGTGCAGGCAATGGCTTACAGTAAAACCACATGGGTGCAGGCAATGGCTTACAGTAAAACCACATGGGTGCAGGCAATGGCTTGCAGTAAAACCACATGGGTGCAGGCAATGGCTTATAGTAAAACCACATGGGTGCAGGCAATGGCTTACAGTAAAACCACATGGGTGCAGGCAATGGCTTACAGTAAAACCACATGGGTGCAGGCAATGGCTTACAGTAAAACCACATGGGTGCAGGCAATGGCTTACAGTAAAACCACATGGGTGCAGGCAATGGCTTACAATAAAACCACATGGGTGCAGGCAATGGCTTACAGTAAAACCACATGGGTGCAGGCAATGGCTTACAGTAAAACCACATGGGTGCAGGCAATGGCTTACAGTAAAACCACATGGGTGCAGGCAATGGCTTGCAGTAAACCACATGGGTGCAGGCAATGGCTTACAGTAAAACCACATGGGTGCAGGCAATGGCTTACAGTAAAACCACATGGGTGCAGGCAATGGCTTACAGTAAAACCACATGGGTGCAGGCAATGGCTTACAATAAAACCACATGGGTGCAGGCAATGGCTTACAGTAAAACCACATGGGTGCAGGCAATGGCTTACAGTAAAACCACATGGGTGCAGGCAATGGCTTACAGTAAAACCACATGGGTGCAGGCAATGGCTTGCAGTAAAACCACATGGGTGCAGGCAATGGCTTACAGTAAAACCACATGGGTGCAGGCAATGGCTTACAGTAAAACCACATGGGTGCAGGCAATGGCTTACAGTAAAACCACATGGGTGCAGGCAATGGCTTACAGTAAGACCACATGGGTGCAGGCAATGGCATACAATAAAACCACATGGGTGCAGGCAATGGCTTACAATAAAACCACATGGGTGCAGGCAATGGCTTACAGTAAAACCACATGGGTGCAGGCAATGGCTTACAGTAAAACCACATGGGTGCAGGCAATGGCTTACAATAAAACCACATGGGTGCAGGCAATGGCTTACAGTAAAACCACATGGGTGCAGGCAATGGCTTACAGTAAAACCACATGGGTGCAGGCAATGGCTTACAGTAAAACCACATGGGTGCAGGCAATGGCTTACAGTAAAACCACATGGGTGCAGGCAATGGCTTACAGTAAAACCACATGGGTGCAGGCAATGGCTTACAGTAAAACCACATGGGTGCAGGCAATGGCTTACAGTAAAACCACATGGGTGCAGGCAATGGCTTACAATAAAACCACATGGGTGCAGGCAATGGCTTACAGTAAAACCACATGGGTGCAGGCAATGGCTTACAGTAAGACCAAATGGGTGCAGGCAATGACATACAACAAAACCACATGGGTGCAGGCAATGGCTTACAGTAAAACCACATGGGTGCAGGCAATGGCTTACAGTAAAACCACATGGGTGCAGGCAATGGCTTACAGTAAAACCACATGGGTGCAGGCAATGGCTTACAGTAAGACCAAATGGGTGCAGGCAATGACATACAACAAAACCACATGGGTGCAGGCAATGGCTTACAGTAAAACCACATGGGTGCAGGCAATGGCTTACAGTAAAACCACATGGGTGCAGGCAATGGCTTACAGTAAAACCACATGGGTGCAGGCAATGGCATACAGTAAAACCACATGGGTGCAGGCAATGGCTTACAGTAAGACCACATGGGTGCAGGCAATGGCATACAATAAAACCACATGGGTGCAGGCAATGGCTTACAATAAAACCACATGGGTGCAGGCAATGGCTTACAGTAAAACCACATGGGTGCAGGCAATGGCTTACAGTAAAACCACATGGGTGCAGGCAATGGCTTACAGTAAAACCACATGGGTGCAGGCAATGGCTTACAGTAAAACCACATGGGTGCAGGCAATGGCTTACAGTAAAACCACATGGGGGCAGGCAATGGCTTACAATAAAACCACATGGGTGCAGGCAATGGCTTACAGTAAAACCACATGGGTGCAGGCAATGGCTTACAGTAAAACCACATGGGTGCAGGCAATGGCTTACAGTAAAACCACATGGGTGCAGGCAATGGCTTACAGTAAAACCACATGGGTGCAGGCAATGGCTTACAGTAAAACCACATGGGTGCAGGCAATGGCTTACAGTAAAACCAGTCAGTGGTCTACTCTCAAAAAATGATTACATTATGGATGAATAAACTGTTTAGCTGTTTCACTGATAAGTATTGTATTGGACCTATTCTGAGATTAGGCTAATAGATGTGGCAGCTCCATGAAAGTAAGCTACACCCTTTCTCTGAGTAGTGAGTTCATTTGAGTACACATTAACATCTTGGTGTGGTGGTGGTCTGTTCCCAGCACTTCCTGTGCGCTATGTTTTTAAACTAGAAACAACCAGTCCTGTGCAGGTTAGGGTCTGTATCTGGGGCAGAAAAAACACCCCAGTACTTTACAGTAACCTCTCGCTCAGGCTTTTACCAGAACACAACAGGCAGAAGCAGTGTTGGACCAAAGACATTAGACCCAAGCTTTATTTTGTATTCTCAAAAACTCGCCACTCTTGCTTCAAGTGGTAACAATGGTCTTTGTCTCGCAATTTCTTTATAAAATGAAGGACATTTCTCTGGCACTATTCTCTGGTGAAGGATACTGTATTGTAATTGAGTAGTTGCATAGTAAACATGTAGCCTTCAAACGAACATGTTTCAAATGAATTGACAATAACTGAGATTGGAATTTGTTACTGTATGTGTTACTATTACAATCTTGCCACGCCCACATCATTTTACAGTTATGCAAACTATTACCTCTGTCTTCCTATGACCATAGAGAAAGTCATATGCACTTTCATATTACATTCATATTGCATTTGAATGGAATTTCCATACTCTCTCAAGAGGGAGAACATCTATTTACAGCAACTCACTGTTTCGGCTATGTGGTGGGCTCAACATTTTACATAAACCATGGAAAGCCCCCAACCTGTAGCCAGCACATGCGTACAAACACGCGCATCTGTGCAAAAATATACACCAACACTCACTTGCTCGCTCACTCACTCACTCACTCACTCACTCACTCACTCATACTGAGTAAGTCATATACAGACATATAGACACAGGCACACACACTTAGTCACACACAGGGATATAAAATGTTCGGTATGAGTTATTTTTCCGTTATATCCCCAAATCATCACTAATAATCACCAAAGTGGCTCAGTGGTTTCTTCATTAAAATATATATTTTGATAGTCAATAACAAATGATGGTTTATCATCATTATGTGTGAGATAACCTTTGTGATACACACTGCTAACGGGTGTTATTTTTGCTCCTCTAACTCTGAGGTGTGACGTGAAGGAGGGTTCACACTCAGAAGCACATATTCTCTAGTTCTAACCCTTGCCCACCTGTCTCACCCCGATCCTCCTACCCCCCCATCTTTAAATCACATTTTATTCTCTGAAATACTGCTGCACTGTGGTTTACACACTGCTCAACATTTCCATGACACCAGGAAGAGTGTGTGTTAGTTTTATATATGTATAAAAAAAACATGAATCTCCCCAAGGAGTGACATTTTCATCCACAAAATATGTTCAGCTTTCCTCTTTTTCACTGAGAAGATCAAACAAAGAAGACAACTTAAACAGTAAAACAGTAAGCAGCACTCTGCCGTTATGGTCTGGATGAGGTCTCTTTCAGAGCCTATGGGCTCAGTGGACTCGGATGGCTGCATACTCTGAGCATTCATCATGGGGGGTTGGAATATGGGGGGGTTTCGGGGACCCTCTAGGGGTCTGGTGGTTCAGGCTAGCGTACACAAGGTGGTTTGACCCTTGACCTCCAGCTGTGATGTCAGAGGAAGGCAGAGTTCCGTTTGTCATCAGGAGGTTGTGTGCCGATGCCCTGTTGATGTGTTTGGCATAGGGACCATTGTTGTAGAGATTGTCAGAGTGGGCAGGGTTTGGTGTGAATGGTGATGATGCAAAGGTTCCCTTAGAGCAGGAGGAGAGGTCTGGACATGGTGCTGCCTGTGTGGACATTTCCATAAAACACAGAGAAAAACAATTAGACAAAGTCAGGACAGCAAGGCCTCCATTTTGTACAAATTTAGTGTATTGAGGACCAGTTTTGTCATGATAGTAAATGACCCAGTGGTTAATAGTAAGATGCTATAAGATTTCCTTACCTGCTCCTTTATGCCGTTATTTGTTGACCTTGTTGGTCCTGAATAATGAGTATATTTTAGAAAGTTAAAGTGACATGTTTGCTGTATTTCAACCTTGTACACAATAAAAGTTTTCAGTATTAAATGGGTCTAATAAATAACATGAGCTGGCGCACACCAAGAGAATATGATTTAGTGTAGAGGTGCTGACTAACGGTGAATAAAGTTATAAAACAAAGAGAGTCACACACTCCACATGTATAACCTTCCAGTAATGTATTGGTTAAAAACCACCAATGTTTCACTGTACCTTCTTCACCACTTCTTCATCACTGTGCCTTCTTCACCCTGATTACTGGGAGGTTATACATATGGAGTCTGCGACTCTCTTTGTTTTTATAGTATCAAATGGGTAACAGCATTACTCACCTTTACATCCATAAAGATAGAGGAAGGAGATTGCTGTCACCACGACCACCAGCAGTACTATTCCCACACAGATGTAAGCATACGGCAGCCAGCTCAGATATTTCTCATCATGCTTTGCATTTGGTGAGTTGTCTGTTAGAGTAGAAACAGAGGTCTTAACACCAGACACAGTTGTCACATAGGCCTACTAGCTGATGTGATGTGATTGAATGTCTGTAATTTCATAAAACATTGTCCTACTTGTGTTGTGGTCTGCTGTGCTAGTCATTTTCAGGTTGATATCTGTAGAAATAAGTGTATCAAACAACAAGGACTCAACTGAGTATGTATTTTATTCATTTTAAAACAATTTATTGAGGAAAAAACTAAGCTTTTGTTGGTTACCTGAGACAGAGACATTGATAGCATGGCTAACAATTGATGATTTATTCCCAGCCATTCCACATCTGTACGAACCATCATCATTCATAGATATCTTCTTAAAATCCAAAAATGCAATACGATTTTCTGACCCTCTATCAAATGGTTTCCATCCAATTTTGACTTTCTCTGTCTCATTGATTTGTTTGCAGTTGGCGTCCTCAAATTTACACCAGGTGACACGTAAGGTTTCCCCACAATGTTTCACAGGGCAGTTGATTGTCAGCCGTTTCTGAGGGACAGCATTCCAAACAGTGTTCCTTTTGATTGGCACCTCAATTTCACATGGGCCTTGGTGTAAGAAAAGATGATGGAAACAATTGACATAATTACTACTGATAGGGATCATACTGGTCACTGGTAAAACACAAATGAACATGAAGACCTGTCATATTCAAATTGCGGTTGAGAAGTTACGCTTTGACAGTGTCCAACACCCATCTCTGACTGACTTTGGTTGATCAATAAGTACATTCAGAAAGTATTCAGACCCCTTTACTTTTTCCACATTCTGTTACGTTACAGCCTTATTCAAAAATGGATTAAATTGTTATTTTCCCTCATCAATCTACACACAATACCCCATAATTACAAATCAAAAAATGTTTTTTAGAAATGTTTGCAAATTTATCAAATATAAAAAACTGAAATATCACATTTACATACGTTTTCAGACCCATTACTCAGTACTTTGTTGAATCACCTTTGGCAGCCTGAGTTCCTGAGTGCTTTGGAGCAGGTTTAAATCAAATATCTCTCTGTACTTTGCTACGTTCATCTTTCCCTCAATCCTGACTAGTCTCCCAGTCCCTGCCACTAAAAAACATTCCCACAGCATGATATTGCCACCAAACTTAACCGTAGGGATGGTGCCAGGTTCCTCCAGATGTGACGCTTGGCATTAAGGCCAAAGAGTTCAATCTTGGTTTCATCAGACCAGAGAATCTTGTTTCTTATGGTCTGAGAGTCCTTTAGGTGCCTTTTGGCAAACCCATATTGGGTTCTTGGTCACCTCCTTGACCATGGACCTTCTCCCCCAATTGCTCAGTTTGGTCGGGCAGCCAGCTCTAGGAAGAGTCTTGTTCGTTCCAAACTTCTTCCATTTAAGAATGATGGAGGTGACTGTGTTCTTGGGGACCTTCATTGTTGCAGACATGTTTTGGTACCCTTCCCCAGATCTATGCCTCGACACAATCTTGTCTTGGACCTCTACGGACAATTCCTTCGACCTCATGGCTTGGTTTTTGTTCTGACATGCACTGTCAACTGTGGGACATTATATAGACTGGTGTGTGCCTTTCCAAATCATGTCCAATCAATTTGATGTACCACAGATGGACTTCAATCAAGTTGTAGAAATATCTCAAGGACGATCAATGGGATGTACCTGAGCTGAATTTTTGAGTCTGATAGCAAAAGGTCTGAATACTTATGTAAATAAGATATTTCTATTTAGTTTTTTTGACATTTGCAAACATTTCTAAAAACCTATTTTAGTTTTTTTATTATGGGGTATTGTGTACAGATTGATGAGGATCATTTTTTATTCAATGTTGCAGACATGTTTTGGTACCCTTCCCCCAGATCTGTGCCTCTGTGCCTTGACACATTATTATGTAAATAAGTTTTTAATTTTTTTATTTGTATGTTTTTGTGTGTAAATTGATGAGGAAATTGAAAAAAAAAATCAATTTTATAATAATGCTGCAATGTAATAAAATGTGGAAAAAGTCAAATGGGCTGAATACTTCCGAATGCACTGTACGTAGCATACTGTTGAAGGAAATTTTAAGTAAATTGCCAAAATTAGCAAATATCAATCCCTTTCAAATGTAACACAAAAAGTAGAAGTGACAAGATGTGAAACATCTTACCTTGAGCATTGCCATGGATGCAGACCAGGAAGAGGAGACAGAGGACCAGCAGGATGTGGTCAGACCACGGTGGGTCCATCAGGGCAAAGATGCAATGTC
This sequence comes from Oncorhynchus kisutch, assembly GCF_002021735.2. Taxonomy (NCBI): domain Eukaryota; kingdom Metazoa; phylum Chordata; class Actinopteri; order Salmoniformes; family Salmonidae; genus Oncorhynchus; species Oncorhynchus kisutch. The sequence goes on from NC_034199.2 coordinate 24,654,863, forward strand.
TTATGAGATCTCAAGACAGGTCATGCCCGTGTCACTCAGTTAGAGCAAACTGCCTGTGATTACAAACGTGAGTTGAGTGGTGACACTGACGATATGTCTCTCTCTCTCTCTCTCTCTCTCTCTCTCTCTCTCTCTCTCTCTCTCTCTCTCCTTGGCATCTACAGGGTTTTCCACTTCCTGTCCTCCTACATATGAGCCTACCTACCATAGCTCTCTTGTCTATTGCTTCTACTTTAGAGGTCTGTTTCCTCTCCCTCACACATCGTATTCCAACACGTATATGTCTTTTTAGTGGGTTACAGTATATTATTGTAGGTCATTTAATGGGCAATGATCTTTGAATCTTTGAAAATGTAGCTTTTCACACTTTTAGTAGACACTCTTATCCCGTGCATATATTTTCAAACTTGTCTCCCCGTGGAAATTAGACCCACAACCCTGACGTTGTAAGCGACATGCTCTACCAACTGAGCTACACTTAACAATTGTATGGTAATCCACTCCTCTTTGGTTCTCTATTGCTCCTCTATTGTGCGTCAAGCAAGAGGGAACCTGACCATCAGAACAGCTCCTTGAATCCCTACTTCTTGAAGTTTGCAGATGTGTCTAAAAAATACTTTTTTACCCTTTGGTGTGTGTACTTTACTATATTTATACTTGGAATGTTGCTTTTCAACAGCAAAATATTTTTTTACAATTAAAAAAATAAAAAACTTTGTAGGATGTCTTTAAAAAAACTAAGTACAGTAAACTTGCTATAGCACCTACACCACCTGTGGTAAGAAACATTTACCTGATGACTAATGCTTTCCATTCAGTCACTATCAGAGTTCATTAACAGTTGCAACTTATGTCTTCAGCTACTTACAGAGCGTTACAGTATCGCCATCTTCTGGTGAATAAATTACTGAGGCAGTTCTCTGTCCTTGACTGTATTTATTAACACAAGTAATCAAGTTGTATTCAACTGCTACAGTTGAAATGCATTTCACATTAAACTTTTTGCCTCAATCGATATTATTCAAGGGCAGACAAAGAGATGTTACACAGCTGATATGATTTTGTCAATTTGATCACATCATCAGGTCATAGAGTCACAAATACTGCTTTGTTGATCTACATCAGCTTCCTGTATTCTCAGCTCACTCAGTTCCACTTCTGTATCCTGGGATGTTTCTGCAAACAGAGGCAGTCATAACTATAACCATCCTGCAGATGACACAACACATCACAGCCGTGGGAAGTAGGTGTGCGGAGGGTGATGCAGCACCCCCTGAAAAATCATAATATCAAAAAATGATAAATAATAACACATTTTTAATTTGTATTTTTTTTAACAAAAGTAGTGCACTGGGCCTTTACTAGTCCTTTATTAGCAGACCGATATACCCATCTGTAGAAAAAAAAGGTCTGCGCTGGGCCTCTCGAGTGGTTCAGCAATCCCCCACAATTGGGTTAGTGGGGGATTGCCCTTGCCCAGCGGGTCTTTACTTGGCTCATTGCACTCTAGTGACTCCTTGTGGTGGGCTGGGCACCTACAGGCTGAATTCGGTCATCAGTTGGACAGTGTTTCCTCTGACACATTGGTGCAGCAGGCTTCCGGGTTATCATGTTTCGGGGGACGCATGACTCGACCCTTGCCTCGCCTCTCCTGATCCCGTTGGGGAGATGAGACAAGATCTTAATTGGACGTCACGAAATTCAGGGGAAAAAGGGGGTAGAATTACAGTTATTATAATTGTTTATTAAACAAAGTGCGTGTGTGTGTGTGTGTGTGTGTGTGTGTGTGTGTGTGTGTGTGTGTGTGTGTGTGTGTGTGTGTGTGTGTGTGTGTGTGTGTGTGTGTGTGTGTGTGTGTGTGCATGCGTGCTATTACTGTAACTCACCTTGTATTTGTATTTGTTAAGGATCGCCATTAGCTGCTACCTTTCTTCGTGGGGTCAATAAAAACACTTTTCACAACACATTAAGTGTGTGCCCTCAGGACACTACTCTACTACCATATCAACTATTCTAAATATATGTGTACGTGTGTGTAGAGTGCATGTGTATGTGTGTGTCTGTGCCTGTGTGTGTCTCTTTACAGTCCCAACTGTTCCATAAAGTTGATTATTATCTGTTTCTTAATTCTGATTCTACTGCTTGTATCAGTTACCTGATTTTGAATAGAGTTCCATGTAGCCATGACTCTATGTAGTGCTATGCACCTCCCATTGTCTGTTCTGGACTTGGGGATTGTGAAGAGACCTCTGGTGGCATGTCTTTGTGGGTATGCATGGCTGTCTGAGCTGTGTGCTAGTAGTTTAAACAGACAGCTTGGTGCATTCAGCATGTCAATACTTCTAACAAGTAGTGTAGTGATGAAGTCAACCTCTCCGCTATTTTGAGCCATGAGAGATTGACATGCATATTATTAATGTTAGCTCTCTGTGTACATTTAGGGGCCAGCTGTGCTGACTGTTCTGAGCCAATTTTAATTTTCCTAAGTCCCTCTTTGTGGCACCTGACCAAATCAAATCAAATCAAAATCAAATCAAATGTATTTATATAGCCCTTCGTACATCAGCTGATATCTCAAAGTGCTGTACAGAAACCCAGCCTAAAACCCCAAACAGCAAGCAATGCAGGTGTAGAAGCACGGTGGCTAGGAAAAACTCCCTAGAAAGGCCAAAACCTAGGAAGAAACCTAGAGAGGAACCAGGCTATGTGGGGTGGCCAGTCCTCTTCTGGCTGTGCCGGGTGGAGATTATAACAGAACATGGCCAAAATGTTCAAATGTTCATAAATGACCAGCATGGTCGTATAATAATAAGGCAGAACAGTTGAAACTGGAGCAGCAGCACGGCCAGGTGGACTGGGGACAGCAAGGAGTCATCATGTCAGGTAATCCTGGGGCATGGTCCTAGGGCTCAGGTCCTCCGAGAGAGAGAAGGAGAGAATTAGAGAACGCACACTTAGATTCACATAGGACACCGAATAGGACAGGAGAAGTACTCCAGATATAACAAACTGACCCTAGCCCCCCGACACATAAACTACTGCAGCATAAATACTGGAGGCTGAGACAGGAGGGGTCAGGAGACACTGTGGACCCATCCGAGGACACCCCCGGACAGGGCCAAACAGGAAGGATATAACCCCACCCACTTTGCCAAAGCACAGCCCCCACACCACTAGAGGGATATCTTCAACCACCAACTTACCATCCTGAGACAGGGCCGAGTATAGCCCACAAAGATCTCCGCCATGGCACAACCCAAGGGGGGGCGCCAACCCAGACAGGATGACCACATCAGTGAATCAACCCACTCAGGTGACGCACCCCTTCCAGGGACGGCATGAGAGGGCCCCAGTAAGCCAGTGACTCAGCCCCTGTAATAGGGTTAGAGGCAGAGAATCCCAGTGGAAAGAGGGGAACCGGCCAGGCAGAGACAGCAAGGGCGGTTCGTTGCTCCAGAGCCTTTCCGTTCACCGTCCCACTCCTGGGCCAGACTACACTCAATCATATGACCCACTGAAGAGATGAGTCTTCAGTAAAGACTTAAAGGTTGAGACCGAGTTTGCGTCTCTGACATGGGTAGGCAGACCGTTCCATAAAAATGGAGCTCTATAGGAGAAAGCCCTGCCTCAAGCTGTTTGCTTAGAAATTATAGGGACAATTAGGAGGCCTGCGTCTTGTGACCGTAGCGTACGTGTAGGTATGTACGGCAGGACCAAATCAGAGAGATAGGTAGGAGCAAGCCCATGTAATGCTTTATAGGTTAGCAGTAAAACCTTGAAATCAGCCCTTGCTTTGACAGGAAGCCAGTGTAGAGAGGCTAGCACTGGAGTAATATGATCACATTTTTTGGTTCTAGTCAGGATTCTAGCAGCCGTATTTTGCACCAACTGAAGTTTATTTAGTGCTTTATTCGGGTAGCCGGAAAGTAGAGCATTGCAGTAGTCTAACCTAGAAGTGACAAAAGCATGGATTAATTTTTCTGCATCATTTTTGGACAGAAAGTTTCTGATTTTTGCAATGTTACGTAGATGGAAAAAAGCTGTCCTTGAAATGGTCTTGATATGTTCTTCAAAAGAGAGATCAGGGTCCAGAGTAATGCCGAGGTCCTTCACAGTTTTATTTGAGACGACTGTACAACCATTAAGATTAATTGTCAGATTCAACAGAAGATCTCTTTGTTTCTTGGGACCTAGAACAAGCATCTCTGTTTTGTCCGAGTTTAAAAGTAGAAAGTTTGCAGCCATCCACTTCCTTATGTCTGAAACACATGCTTCTAGCAAGGGCAATTTTGGGGCTTCACCATGTTTCATTGAAATGTACAGCTGTGTGTCATCCGCATAGCAGTGAAAGTTAACATTATGTTTTCGAATAACATCCCCAAGAGGTAAAATATATAGTGAAAACAATAGTGGTCCTAAAACGGAACCTTGAGGAACACCGAAATTTACAGTTGATTTGTCAGAGGACAAACCATTCACAGAGACAAACTGATATATTTCCGACAGATAAGATCTAAACCAGGCCAGAACTTGTCCGTGTAGACCAATTTGGGTTTCCAATCTCTCCAAAAGAATGTGGTGATTGATGGTATCAAAAGCAGCACTAAGGTCTAGGAGCACGAGGACAGATGCAGAGCCTCGGTCCGATGCCATTAAAATGTAATTTACCACCTTCACAAGTGCCGTCTCAGTGCTATGATGGGGTCTAAAACCAGACTGAAGCATTTCGTATACATTGTTTGTCTTCAGGAAGGCAGTAAGTTGCTGCGCAACAGCCTTTTCAAAAATTTTTGAGAGGAATGGAAGATTCGATATAGGCCGATAGTTTTTTATATTTTCTGGATCAAGGTTTGGCTTTTTCAAGAGAGGCTTTATTACTGCCACTTTTAGTGAGTTTGGTACACATCCGGTGGATAGAGAGCCGTTTATTATGTTCAACATAGGAGGGCCAAGCACAGGAAGCAGCTCTTTCAGTAGTTTAGTTGGAATAGGGTCCAGTATGCAGCTTGAAGGTTTAGAGGCCATGATTATTTTCATCATTGTGTCAAGAGATATATTACTAAAACACTTGAGCGTCTCTCTTGATCCTAGGTCCTGGGAGAGTTGTGCAGACTCAGGACAACTGAGCTTTGAAGGAATACGCAAATTTAAAGAGGAGTCCGTAATTTGCTTTCTAATAATCATAATCTTTTCCTCAAAGAAGTTCATGAATTTATCACTGCTAAAGTGAAAGTCATCCTCTCTTGGGGAATGCTGCTTTTTAGTTAGCTGTGCGACAGTATCAAAAAGGAATTTCGGATTGTTCTTATTTTCCTCAATTAAGTTTGAAAAATAGGATGGCTAGTTGGAAGACTTCCAGTTTGGAAGTCTTCCAACTAGTTGGAAGACTTCCAGTTTGGTGTGGCGCCATTTCCGTTCCAATTTTCTGGAAGCTTGCTTCAGAGCTCGGGTATTTTCTGTGTACCAGGGAGCCAGTTTCTTATGAGAAATGTTTTTAGTTTTTAGGGGTGCAACTGCATCTAGGGTATTGCGCAAATTTAAATTGAGTTCCTCAGTTAGGTGGTTAACTGATTTTTGTCCTCTGGCGTCCTTGGGTAGACAGAGGGAATCTGTAAGGACATCAAGGAATCTTTGTGTAGTCTGTGAATTTATAGCACGACTTTTGATGTTCCTTGGTTGGGGTCTGAGCAGATTATTTGTTGCAATTGCAAACGTAATAAAATGGTGGTCCGATAGTCCAGGATTATGAGGAAAAACAGTAAGATCCACAACATTTATTCCATGGGACAAAACTAGGTCCAGCGTATGACTGTGACAGTGAGTGGGTCCAGAGACATGTTGGACAAAACCCACTGAGTCGATGATGGCTCCGAAAGCCTTTTGGAGTGGGTCTGTGGACTTTTCCATGTGAATATTAAAGTCACCAAAGATTAGAATATTATCTGCTATGACTACAAGGTCCGATAGGAATTCAGGGAACTCAGTGAGGAACGCTGTATATGGCCCAGGAGGCCTGTAAACAGTAGATATAAAAAGTGATTGAGTAGGCTGCATAGATTTCATGACTAGAAGCTCAAAAGACGAAAACGTCATTTGTTTTTTGTAAATTGAAATTTGCTATCGTAAATGTTAGCAACACCTCCGCCTTTGCGGGATGCACGGGGGATATGGTCACTAGTGTAGCCAGGAGGTGAGGCCTCATTTAACACAGTAAATTCATCAGGCTTAAGCCATGTTTCAGTCAGGCCAATCACATCAAGATTATGATCATTTTGACCACACAATTGGACTGTAGTCCAGGTGTGACAAAACTAGGGCCTCTAGGACCTGCTTTGTTGATAGTGTTGTTAAGAAGGCATAGCAGCACTTTATTATGGGCAGACTTCTTCCCATCTTAGTTACTGTTGCATTAACATGTTTTGACCATGACAGTATACAATCCAGGGTTACACCAAGCAGGTTAGTCATCTCAACGTGCTCAATTTCTACATTATTCATCAATCAATCAATCAAATGTATTTATAAAGCCCTTCTTACATCAGCTCATGTCTCAAAGAGCTGTACAGAAACCCAGCCTAAAACCCCAAACAGCAATGCAGGTGTAGAAGCACGGTTGCTAGGAAAAACTCCCTAGAAACGCCAGACCGGGTGGAGACCAAAGATGACTGACCTTATAGTAAGTACAGCATCATATGATACAAGGCATTTATGTATGTGTTATAAATGACCAAAGGGTTCTGACTTTAAATTAAGTACAGCGTCATGCGGTATAGAGTCTATGGATGTGTTATGAATGACCGAAGGTGTCTCACTTCAATTAAAGTATTACAGGACACTACATAATGTGTCAATAAATAGGTTATTAACGTCCTGCTTATTTATGACGGTTGTCTCATGATCCACAGGTTACTGTAGTGTGTGAGAGGTATTTAAATTGCTTGATGGACCTGCAAAGCTTGCATTAGTGTGTGTGTGTGTGTCAGAACCAAGATGATTTGGAGTAGTCTGTTCCCATGCTGGAGACCAGGGCTTAATTACATGCAACCTGTTACAATGGTGCTAATATTTTGTGGCTGATCTTTCAGTGGTTGAGTGGGTGAATGTGTCAAAGACCTCACTGGTCCCAGCACCGCGAGGTATGGCTTGTTTTTGTTATGTACGTAGTTGTGTACTGAGGAGCATGTAACTTGGTTCCAGAAGAAAGACACTTTTAATTTCTTTAGGCTCGGGGCTTTTAGCAAGGTAAGTGCTTCTTGGTGTAACATCGTCCCCAGACTATTGCACTCATAGCACATATAAGCCTTGGATATCAATCATTCAAACTTGGCCTTAGTGGGAGTGACCATAGAATTCTATAGGAGTGAACTTACTGAGTAAAGTATTTGTCATCTTCACTACTTAGCACAGTCAAAAAGTCATAATTATTGCTAACCCTGCCCATTTCCACAATGTATCTTCTTAAAATGTGATTTTAAACCTAACCCTAACTAATGAAGGCCAAGTTTTATGCGCATTTGGGCGGAACTGTCTGGGAACAAGATTATGTGTTACGTGACTAAGATGACATCAGCACGTCACCCTTTGTAGGTTGGAACAAGACGCATTTCGCTACACCCACAATAACATCTGCGAAACATTTGTTTGTGACACATACAATTGGATTGTATTTGATTTATAAAGCACATGTTTATATCATATTCAGCATTGTGGGTTATGTCACTTTTGACATTGGTGATTATGTCACACAGTTATGCCACATTTATGATCCCTTTATGACATGTGATTATAAAGGGCTAAGTAACACATGCTTTGTAACACATTTCTGTAGTGCTTATGAAGGCCTTATGAAGGCTTTTTTAGGCCTTTATAAGCTAAACGTCATATAAAGCAGGACCCAGAGGGTCATGGCTGTGATCGGAGAAAACTGAGGATGGATCAACAACATTGTAGTTACTCCACAATACTAACCTACATGACAGAGTGAAAAGAAGGGTACCTGTACATAAACATATTCCAAAAGATGCATCCTGTTTGTAATAATGCACTAATGTAAAACTGTTGCAAATACATGAACTTTGTAACCCACCGCCTTGATTCGGTCTTATGTTTTTTTTTAGACTGGATAAAAATAGAGACTCAGGAACAAAATAGTATATCATACACTGCAGTTGAGAAGCAATGGGAAAGTAATTCTGCTTGGAAAGTTGATAAAGTTGTAATCCCATTTTTGAGAAAATGGCCCTCGGATGTTTTGGTACTCATACCGGAGAGCTGTTTTTTGTCTACACCTACTCAGCGTCTTTCACCCCCTCTTAAGCCTTAGCCCCACACATCTCTTTAAGGACTCACATGTGAGGCCATGTGCTAAACAGAGTGAGCAAGGTAGTGTAGTAAACAACCAAAGATTTAAAGACAGAGTGAGCAAGGTAGTGTAGTAAACAACCAAAGATTTAAAGACTAAAAGTAGTGAAAGTAGTAGCCTACATTAAGAAAAACTATAGGGAAAAATACACTTTATTTAGTCCTTGGCCTATGTCCTAATCTGACTTTCCGGATAAAAATTGTATTTAAATATTTTCTAATGATTAGATGATGCTTTTAATTTTTAATTTTACCTTTATTTAACCAGGCAAGTCAGTTAAGAACATATTCTTATTTTCAATGACGGCCTGGGAACAATGGGTTAACTGCCTGTTCAGGGGCAGAACGACAGATTTGTACCTTGTCAGCTCGGGGGTTTGAACTTGCAACCTTCTGGTTACTAGTCCAATGCTCTAACCACTAGGCTACGTTGCCGCCCCGCCTACACTTTCACATGAAGGGTCATGTGAAATAAAGGCTATAACCAGCCCCCAGCCACATCTAGCTAAGTGGATGGATCACCATTGTTTAGATATGCACACATGGCCATGAAATACAATAGATAGCCGTAATCACCCCCAGACACACCTGGCTTAGTTGATGGGTCATGTAATCATTTTATTGCGAAGTTGAGTCTTTTGTTTTAGGTATGTTGCTAGCTAGCTAACATTAGTCTATAACTAGCAAATAGCTTAAGATACTAATATTACTACACAGATCAAATATGTAACGTTAGCTAGAGACCCAGCAAGCTACCGTTCGCTAGCTAGCTAACAGTATCATTTAACTTGAAAACGATTTGACCAAATTAGAAACATATAATATTTATCTTACCCGTATACATGGATGAACTCTTTGCGACAGTGTGTCTTTCTGTTTGTAGCTAGCTACAGCTTGTTTGTCCCTGTTGTAACTTTAATTTGTTACAGGGTTAATGATAACAGTTCATTCATTGAGATGTATCTAAAGATATTTACATATGTAAGAGTAATTGTGTTAGAATTCATGTGATGGATATTGACAGAACTATGTACATATTTCTGTTGTATTGGACTACGCTATTATCATGTTTGAAGGTGTCACGTCTGCTCCCGCTCTTCCCTCCCCCTGGCGCTTGAGGGCACCAGATTGCCTTGCATCACGCACTCCTGCCATCCATCATGCACACCTGCCTTCCCTCGTCATGCGCATCAGCGTTATTGGACTCACCTGGACTCACTTATCACCTGTTTATTTCCTCCCCTATATTTGTCAGTTCCCCAGCTCGGTTCCCTGCAGCTTCATTGATTGTTTTTTGTCTTTGTTTTCTGTCGCTGTTCCTGTCTCGTTCTATGTCTGTACTTATTAAATGTAACTCCCTGTACCTGCTTCGGTTCTCCAGTGTCAACCCATGTGACAGAATGCAGCAGCCATCATACGAAGCATCGGGGATTACTGCCGTTCTGGTTGGTATGGTGGTAGCGGCTCTGGGTTGCCACCGATGGAACAGGGGCTGCCGAGCCAGCTCGTCGGGCTTCCATGCCCTAGCTGGCTCGAGAGGTTTCCTTTCCCCCGGTTGGCTCGGATGCCGGCCATCCCACGTCGGGCATCAGCCGGATTGTCAGTTCTTATTCACCCAGCCAATCCAATAGTTTTTTTTTGTTTTGTTGGTGACGTTGGGGAGGATTCCACCACTGATGGAACCGGGGGTGCCTAAACAGCTCGTCTGGCTTCCACGCCCTGGCTGGCTCGAGAGGTTTCCTTGCCTCGGTTGGCTCGGCGGCTTCCCATCCCACGTCACACTCCTCCCTATCATCGGGCTTCTTCAGCGGGATCGACAGGCATCTTGCCTCAGCCGGATCGTCAGGCTTCCATGCCCAAGCCAGCTCGCCAGGCTCTCATGCTCCTGCCGGTTGGTTGGGCTCACACGCACCAACCGGCTTGCCCAGAGCCCATGTTTCGGCCAATTCCCCCAGGTGGGACGACGGGTGGCGCTCCTAGAGGGGGTGGTACTGTCATGTCTGCTCCCACTCTTCCCTCCCCCTGACACTTGAGGGCACCAGATTGTCTTGCATCACACACACCTGCCTTCCCTCGTCATGCGCAGCAGCGTTATTGGACTCACCTGGACTCACTTAAAACCTGTTTATTTCCTCCCCTATATTTGTCAGTTCCCCAGCTCTCTTCCCCGCTGCTGCATTGATTGTTTTTTGTCTTTGTTTTCTTTTTGCTGACGCTGTTCCTGTCTTGTTTTATGTCCGTTATTTATTAAATGTTACTCCCTGTACTGTACCTGCTTCGTCTCTCCAGCATCAATTCATGTGACACCAGGTGCAGACAGTGTCAAAGTAACACAAGTTTATTAAATCGAACATGGGCAGGCAAAGGTACAGGACGGCAGGAAGGCTCAGTTTCAGGTTCAGGTCAGGCAGAGGTCAGTAATCCAGAGTAGTGGGGCAAAGGTACAGGACGGCAGGAAGGCTCAGTTTCAGGTTCAGGTCAGGCAGAGGTCAGTAATGCAGAGTAGTGGGGCAAAGGTACAGGACGGCAGGAAGGCTCAGTTTCAGGTTCAGGTCAGGCAGAGGTCAGTAATCCAGAGTAGTGGGGCAAAGGTACAGGATGGCAGGAAGGCTCAGTTTCAGGTTCAGGTCAGGCAGAGGTCAGTAATCTAGAGTAGTGGGGCAAAGGTACAGGACGGCAGGAAGGCTCAGTTTCAGGTTCAGGTCAGGCAGAGGTCAGTAATCCAGAGTAGTGGGGCAAAGGTACAGGACGGCAGGAAGGCTCAGTTTCAGGTTCAGGTCAGGCAGAGGTCAGTAATCCAGAGTAGTGGGGCAAAGGTACAGGATGGCAGGAAGGCTCAGTTTCAGGTTCAGGTCAGGCAGAGGTCAGTAATCCAGAGTAGTGGGGCAAAGGTACAGGACGGCAGGAAGGCTCAGTTTCAGGTTCAGGTCAGGCAGAGGTCAGTAATCCAGAGTAGTGGGGCAAAGGTACAGGGCGGCAGACAGGCAGAAGTCGGTAATCTAGAGTAGTGGGGCAAAGGTACAGGATGGCAGGCAGACAGAAAGGTCAAAACCAGGAAAACTAGAAAAAAAAGAACTATAGACAGGAACAAGGGGAAAACTGCTGGTTGGTTTGATAAACAAAACAAACTGGCTCAGACAGACAGAAAACACAGGTATGAGTACCCAGGGGATAATGGGGAAGTTGGGTGACACCTGGAGTGGGGTGGAGACAAGCACAAGGACAGGTGAAACAGATCAGGGAGTGACAGCTATTGACTGCAAGTGCCAGATTGCCTTGCGACAGGAAGTAAAAACGAGATCTTGCCAGTTAAGTACAAGTGACAAGTGATTATCCTGGCTTTCACTAGCAACTTTCTTTTATTGTTTTGTCAAATCTAAAGCGGTAAAATGTAACACGAACAAGTATTATTACTAAAAAGAAGTTTAATCTTACAACCAATGTCCCGAGTCATTACTTTGAAGATAGTTATTCTATATTTTTGGTGCTGAAACTCTGAGTATGAGCTGCAACGAAGATCAGTGGGATGACTGACTGAAAAGTAGGCATTAAGCAGAAAGAATGATATGAAAGCGGAGTACCATCCGAATTGCCACAATACAGATTTTGAATCAGATTGAGCTGGAAATAACCTAGTCATATCCGGATACCGATCACTTGAGTACATTGTTGTAATTGCTGTCAGCTAAGGAGGACAGTTTGTTTGAACTTGATCGTGGAATTGAACAGTTAGGACAGATTGGAGGTGGAGATTGCATGCACAGAGGATTACAAAGAACGCGTTATCATGCTGAAGAGCCGTGCACAACGGGTGATAAAACAGGTGAAAAAACAGGACCTCAATCCACTACCAGCACGGGTGAATAATGCTAGCTCAAAAAGATCACAGAGACAATCAGTAAGGCTATCAAAGTTGATTCATGAGAAATTCGATGGAGATGTTAGTATGTGGCAGGTGTTTTGGAGCCAGTATGAGACTACTATTCACAAGAATGATTTACTGTGCAATAAAGAGAAGTTTACCTACCTGAAAACGTATCTCACTGGAACAGCTGCAAAGGCAGGACTGATGTTGACAGTTACTATGATGATGATGCAATCAGTCTGCTCAATAGCAGATTTGGAAGGAAACATCTTGTGATTAGTGGTCACATGACAAAGCTGCTGAATCTCACTTCTGTGAAGAAATCCTCTGCCCTTTTGTGACTAGGGGGCAGTATTTTCATTTTTGGAAAAATAAACAGGATATTTTGTCAGGACAAGATGCTAGAATGTGCATATAATTGACAGCTTGGGATAGAAAACGCTCTAAAGTTTCCAAAACTGTAAAAATATTGTCTGTGAGTATAACAGAACTGATATTGCAGGCGAAAGCCTGAGAAAGATCCAATCCGGAAGTGACTCATCTTTTGAAAGCTCTGCGTTCCAATGCGTCCCTATTGAGCAGTGAATGGGCTATCAACCAGATTACTTTTTCTCCGTATTCCCCAAGGTGTCTACAGCATTGTGACTAGTTTTAAGCATTTCTGTTGAAGAATACCCGTAAGCGGCTACATTGCGCAAGTGGTCACCTGATGGCTCTCAGAGTGATTCTCGCAGAGGTAGCCATTATTCCAATCGGTCCTACTGAAAAACCAATTGTCCCGGTGGATATATTATCGAATAGATATTTGAAAAACACCTTGAGGATTGATTATAAACAATGTTTGCCATGTTTCTGTCGATATTATGGAGCTAATTTAGAATATTTTTCGGTGTTTTCGTGACTGCAATTTCAGGGCGATTTCTCAGCCAAATGTGAAGAACAAACGGAGCTATTTCGCCTACAAAAATAATATTTTTAGAAAAAAGGAACATTGGCTATCTAACTGGGAGTCTCGTGAGTGAAAACATCCGAAGCTCATCAAAGGTAAACGATTTAATTTGATTGCTTTTCTGATTTCCGTGACCAAGTTACCTGCTGCTAGCGGGACAAAATGCTATGCTAGGTTATCGATAAACTTACACAAATGCTTGTCTAACTTTGGCTGTAAAGCATATTTTGAACATCTGAGATGACAGGGTGATTAACAAAAGGCTAAGCTGTGTCTCAATATATTTCACTTGTGATTTTCATGAATAGGAATATTTTCTAGGAATATTTATGTCCATTGCGTTATGCTAATTAGTGTCAATCGATGATTACGCTCCCGGACCCGGGATGGCGAGTCACTATAGGTTAATAAATGTATTAAGGCAGCTATATGAAATTCAGATTTGAAGCTTGGACTCACTGGGTGTAGTGTCAGAAACCTACGGAAGCCTACTATGCCTAATCTTACTGCAGATGATTCCAGAGGACATAGCTCTGGACTAGCTCTGACTATAGTCGTCAGAGGGGAGTAGAAGAGTTTGTTTCCTATAGAAGGAGGTTCAGAACAGGGAGATAGCACTACAAATGACAAGATCATGCAACCAACAGAAAGAGAGCAAACCATGGAATAAGTCATGCTCCTCCAATGAAATTAAAACAAGAAACCATCTGACATGCCATCTGTTGCGGCCATGCACACTGTCAGCCAGAAGGAACATAACGGTCTATTCTGTGACCAAATCAGAAAACTGCCCTGACCACAATATTACTACAAGCAAAGACAAACGAAAGAAAATGGGAAGATGCTTTGTATGTTTAGGACAGAAACACATAGAAAAATTCTGTAAAGTCAAAGACGTGTCGTGCAGCATGTGTAAGCAGACGTCACATTGCTGTGTGTACCTGTAAGAGGAGTGAGGTGCAACCTCCTACTGTTTCTGCAGATGCTGTTGTTTCCTCAGTTATTCCCCATTCAGTGAATATGACACCAGATGGACAGAACACTGTGTTGCTACAAACGGCAAAGGCATGGGTAGAAGGCCCATCGGGCAGGAAGATAGTTTGTTGCTTACTAGATGGAGGCAGTCAGAGAAGCTTCATACATGAAGGGCCTGAAGCTACCAGTAATCAGACAAGAGGCACTCACTCTTCACACGTTTCGCTCCTCTGCTCCAGCAACATCCCAACCCAACACAATGAAGTCATCTTGGAGAATGTCTGGGACAAACAGCAGATTATTTAAATAGAGGCAATTGAAACCCCACAAGTGTGCACAGCTGTGATGATGGTTCCTAGTGAGCAGATTCAATAGAAAGGGACTGCAGCTTGCAGACTTTCCAGGAGATGACAATTATCTAGAACTCTCTGTCCTGATAGGGGCAGATTAATACTGGCAGATGGTATCAGGCCGAGCGGAGCGACTGACAGAGACGTTGGTTGCTTTGGAGAGCAACTTTTGGATGGTCGGTGCAGGGACCAGTGTCCATATCAAGTGTCGCCGAGACAACATGCATGTTCATCCCACTTGAAAAAGACACACAAGTCTCCAAACAACTTTATACATTCTGGGAGCTGGGTATCACAGGCCAGAAAGCACTGAACCCAGAAGAAAACAAGGCTCTACAGTCGTTCAAGAGAACAACCACCTTCAAAGATGGATTATACCACATGGAGTTGCCATGGAATCAAGAAATGCCAGAACTGCAAGACAACTATAGAAATGCCAAGAAACAGTTTGAAGGTCTGTAGAAAAGACCGAAGAAGGATGTGATCGTTGTACAGCAGATACAATTAAGTAGTAGACGACTACTTGCAACAGGATATGGCAGAGGACATGTCCAAGGATAATGCATCAAGCACAGACAACATGAAATACTCAGAGGACAAGATGACGACAAAACTGAGAGTGGTGTTTGATGCCTTGTCACATGAAGATGGCTGTCCATCCCTCTATGACTGTCTACTCACAGTAGACAGTCATTGAGGAAGTCTGCTCCCTGCTATCATCTCGGGCAGAGGGTATGGCTATCCATTCTGGATCTGCTCCTTCGGGTGAGTCCGGTAAACTTTCCCCCATTTTATCGGCCCTTCCCCATCTCTAAGATTCTCCCACTCTGTATGCCGAATTCTTTCTCTTTGCTCTTGTTTTCCTTAATAGGATGTCGGTAGGCGGACCTGAGAGGGTCGTCAATGAAATGGGACACACCTGGGCTTGGCTGTGTCCCGGGGATAAATATACCTTTCCCCCATTCATTGAGGAGACTCTCTCTACCCAGACACACTGTATTTTGGTTGTGGCATTTTGTGGCTTGTTTGTTTTGGGACCTCTCAACACCCCTCATTATCATTATTTACAGTCAGGTCCATAAATATTTGGACATTGACCAAGTTATTATTATTTTAGCTGTCTACCACAGCATATTGGAGTAAAGCTTTAATTTGCATCCAAATTCGGGTGAACAGGGTAGGAATGACAGCACTTTTTATATGTGGATCCCCCTTTTTAAGGGACCAAAAGTAATTGGACAATTGGCAGCTCAGCTGTTCCAGGTGTGTTTCCCTCATTAGTTAATTTACAAGTTAGCAGATAAATGGTCTGAAGTTGGCATTTGCATTTGGAATCTGTTGCTGTTAACCCTCAATATGAAGTCCAAAGACTTGTCACTGGCAGTGAAGTAAGCCATCACTAGGCTGAACAATCTAAACAAATCCATCAGAGAGATAGCAAAAACAATTGTGTTGGCCAAATCAACTATTTGGTACATTCTTAAAAAGAAAGAATGCACTGGTGAGCTCAGGAACACCAAAATTCCTGGAAGACCATGGAAAACAACTGTGGGTGATGACAGAATAATTATTTCCCTGGTGAACAAAAACCCTTCCACAACTATTCGCCAGATCAAGAACATCCTCGAGGGGGTAGAAGTATCTGTATCAAAGTCAACATTCAAGAGAAGACTTCACCAGAGTAAATACAGATGGTTTACCACAACATGTAATCCATTGGTAAGCCTCAAACAGGAAGACCAGATTAGAGTTTGCCAAACAACATCTAAAAAAGCCTGTACAGTTCTGGAACAACATCCTATGGACTGATGAGACAAAGACCAACTTGTACCAGAATGATGTATGGAGAAGGAAATAAACTGCTCATGATCCGATGCATACCACCTCATCTGTGAAGCATGGTGGAGGTAGTGTTATGGCGTGGGCATGTATGGCTGCCAATGGAACTGGTTGCCTTGTATTTATTGATGATGTGACTACAAGCAGCATCATGAATTCTGAAGTGTTTAGGACTATATTATCTGCTTAGATTCAGCCAAATACTTAAAAACTCATTGGATGGTGCTTCACAGTGCAGATGGACAGTGACCCGAAGCATGTTGCGGAAGCAACCCAATACTTTTTTAAGGCAAAGAAGTGGAATGTTCTGTAATGGCCAAGTCAATCACCTGACCTGAATCCAATTGAGCATGCAATTCACTTGCTGAAGGCAAAACGCCCCAATAACAAGCAGGAACTGAAGACAGCTGCAGTAAAGGCCTGTTATCACCAGGGAAGAAACCGAGCATCTGATGATGTCTTTGGGTTCCAGACATCAAGCAGTCATTGACTGCAAAGGATTTTCAACCAAGTATTAAAACTCACAATTTAATTTAGGATTATGTTAGTTTGTCCAATTACTTTGGAGCCCCTAAAATTGGGGGGGGGCACATGTAAAAAAAAAAAAGTCCTGTAATTCCTACACCGTTCAACTGATTTGGATGAAAATACCCTTAAATTAAAGCTGAAAGTCTGTTTCCTTTCAAATCCAATGTGGTGGCATACAGAGCCAAAATGATAATACTTGGTCAATGTCCAAATATTTATGGACCTGACTGTATGCACGCAACCACTCACTTACACTACTGATTACACTAAACACACCATTGTTAATTGTATATAGTTTACTTTAGTTAATACATTTTTTTTTGTTATTCCTTGATCTCTGCATTGTCTCCATTTTTGTTACGGGCTACGAGCCGGTTTGTGACACTCTATACATCCCACTTTTCATGTGTCTAGGATCAAACCTCTGTCTCACAGCCCTTTGTCTCCTTTTTCCAGGCCCACGCATCTTCCCCATCTCATCGACGGCAATCTGGCGTACACGGTGAGGTGCCTCCTGAGTGTTCAACCTCAGGAATTCCAGTACCTGGTTGACTGGTAAGGTTATGGCCCAGAGGAGAGGTGCTGGG